>NC_060173.1:120041526-120133672 GCF_021184085.1 Oncorhynchus gorbuscha | reverse complement strand
CCAAATTAACCGGAGAGATTATAGCTTCAAAGGTTTCCTTTTTCCAAGCTACACCAACGGTGCTTTAGCTAACAAACAGCAGAGACCAAAGGACACCATCCAACCTGGAACTGAGCTGCCAGGCTTGAAAGGACAGACCAGATACAACTTCCATTAGCACCGAGGTGTGAAGTAAAAGGTGTCGAGGCCTTTGGGCCCAACAAGTGGCAGGAGTCTTTGACCGCCCTTTGGAGCCCCCTCCTGTTTAAGTCCTTCTGTAGCTCAGTTGGTAGAGCATGGCGCTTGTAACGCCAGGGTAGTGGGTTCGATCCCCGGGACCACCCATACGTAGAATGTATGCACACATGACTGTAAGTCGCTTTGGATAAAAGCGTCTGCTAAATGGCATATATATTATTATTATATATTAAGACCATTCACTGGCATTTTCTACAAGAAATCTGCCTCCAGAAATATAAGCTTCCCCCAAGTGGGTGTGACACCTACTCCCATTACCTGCTACACTGCTGCTTGGATTCCACCTGGCGATCTGTTCACCGTCTGCCCTGGTCTGTCTCCACCTGTCTGGTACAGGTACGCCCACCACACTTCCCCCTTTCTCCCGAGCTTTCGCTCACCTCTAGCACACACACCTGTTGGGGTGAGTGACTCTGAACTTACAATGGCTAGCCCCAAGTCGTTATATATTAAAAACATGTATTTTGCTATTTGCCTCATGACTCCTGCATGCTTAGTTGACTACAAACTTTCTTTACCCAACCGTGGGACAGACTGTTTGTTCCCACCCTCGGGACTCTGACTCTCTATTGGTTACACAGACTTTTGGCCTCCCATCCTATTCTAACCACCTCTTGCCGGGTTTGTATTCATGTTACCTGATGAAATTGCTGTACAATATGATCTTGTTGCCATCTGATGCACATTCAGATGTCATGAATCAACACTGCAGAGCTCTCCCTGTCCTCTGCCGTGCCTTGATTATATTACTGTGGATGATGTCTGGAAATGTGCATGTACACCCTGGCTCATCTACTGTTGCTAGCCTCAATTCTGACTTGTGCTCTGATATCTGCTTCACTGATTTCTGCTATCGTAAAAAGCCAGGGTTTTCTGCACGTTAACCCGAGAAGCTTATACCTAAAATGGATCAATTAAACGTGTGGGTTCACAGCTCCAATTCAGACGTGTTGGTCATTACTGAGACATGGTTAACTTCCCACCTGGCCAACATTCGGTGAAATTGCATTGTGTGAAATTCAAAAATACTAAATAAAAATATTTAACATTCTTGAAAATGTGTTATACATCAAAATAAAGCTTAACATCTTGTTAATCCAGCCGCTGTGTCAGATTTCAAAAAGGCTTTACGGCGAAAGCACACCATGCGATTATCTGAGGACAGCGCCCTGCTTATAAACACATGAAAATATTTTTTCAACCAGGCAGGTGCGACACAAAAGTCAGAAATAGCGATATAATTAATGTCTTACCTTTTGAAGATCTTCTTCTGTTGGCACTCCAATATGTCCCAGAAACATCACAAATGGTCCTTTTGTTGGATAATGTCCTTTATGTCCCAAAAATGTCCATTTATTTGGTGCGTTTGATTCAGAAATACACCGGTTCCAACTTGCCCAACATGCCTACAAAGGATCTAATAAGTTACCTGTAAACTTGGTCCAAACATTTCAAACAACGTTTCTAATCCAACCTCAGGTAACAACGTTCCTAATCCATCCTCAAGTATCAACGTTCCTAATCCAACCTCAGGTAACAAAGTTCCTAATCCAACCTCGGGTAACAACGTTCCTAATCCATCCTCAGGTAACAACGTTTCTAATCCAACCTCAAGTAGCAACGTTCCTAATCCAACCTCAGGTAGCAACGTTTCTAATCCATCCTCAGGTAGCAACGTTCCTAATCCATCCTCAGGTAGCAACGTTCCTAATCCATCCTCAGGTAGCAACGTTCCTAATCCAACCTCAGGTAGCAACGTTCCTAATCCATCCTCAGGTAGCAACGTTCCTAATCCATCCTCAGGTAGCAACGCTCCTAATCCATCCTCAGGTAGCAACGTTTCTAATCCAACCTCAGGTAGCAACGTTCCTAATCCAACCTCAGGTAACAACATTCCAAATCCAACCTCAGGTACCCTAAAACGTAAATAATCAATCAAATTTAAAACGGAATAAACTGTTTCTAATACCGGATAAAAACAACGTGGAGCACTTTCCTGTTCACGAGCACCACCTGGAGTGACACTTACAATGAATAGGACTACTTCTTCATTTCTCAAAAGAAAAACACTGAACAATTTCTAAAGACTGTTGACATCTAGTGGAAGCCATAGGAACTGCAACCAGGTTCCTAACAAGGGAGTCCCATAGAAAATTATTGGAAAATCCTATGACCTCAATTTTTTCCCCCCTGGATTGTTTGTCCTCTGGTTTTCACCTACCAAATCAGTTCTGTTACACTCACAGGCATGATTTTAATAGTTTTAGAAACTTCAGAGTGTTCTCTATCTATATGCATATCCTAGCTTCTGGGCCTGAGTAACAGGCAGTTTACTTTGGGCACGCTTTTCATCCAGATTTCAAAATACTGCCCCCTACCCAAGGGGGTTTAAGGAAGAGTGTTTTGAATACTGATGTTAACCTTTCTGGTTATAACCTTTTTCAGCAAGACAGATCTTCCAAAGGTGGGGGAGTACCCCCACCACACACCACAAGAGTGGCAATCTTTACCAAGGATCACCTTCAATGCTCAGTTGTCCCCACCAAGTCTGTCTCCAAATAATTTGATTTGCTGGTTTTAAGCATAGAACTTTGAAAAAGCTTTTTTTGCTGGGTGCAATCATACTCAATAAGCACCGACCTGTACCCTACCTGCCCTAAAGCTCTCTCCTGGCCCCTTACACCAATTCTGAATTTGTCCTGCTTGGTGACCTAAACTGGGACATGCTTAAACCGCCTGACCAAGTCCTAAAGCAATGGGACTCCATAAATCGTTCTCAGATTATCACCAATCCCACAAGGTATGACTCCAAACACCCAGAAAAGGCTACTCTTCTTGATGTTATCCTCACAAACCATCCTAACAGGTATCAGTCTGGTGTTTTCTGGAATGACCTTGATCACTGTTTTTACAGCCTGTGTCCGTAATGGCTGCTCAGTGAAACGACCTGTCCTGACTTGTCATAGACGCTTGCTAAAAAACTTTACTGAGCAAGCCTTCCTTCATGAACTGGCCTCTATAAGATGGTATAGAATCAGCTTGATCCCCTCTGTCGAAGACGCTTGGACCTTATTTTTTTATATTTTCAGTGGTATTGTTAACACACCCCCATAAAGAAAATGATAAATAAAAACAGGTTCAGCCCCTGGTTCGACCGTGATCTTGCAGAATTACTCCACCTCAAGAATTGCAGTTGGCAAAAGGCTCGGCAGATGCCAGACAAATTAGAAATATGTGCACTCAGGTTATCCGGAAGGCCTGTCACGTTCTGACCTTAGTTCCTTTGTTTTGTCTTTTGTTTTAGTATGGTCAGGGCGTGAGTTGGGTGGGTTGTCTATGTTAGTTTTAGTATGGTCAGGGCGTGAGTTGGGTGGGTTGTCTGTAGCAAACTGAAAAGAGGAGCGACCCAGGGATGTGTGTGCGTTGGGAGCTTTAACAGAATGTGACTGGCAGAACGGGTGTTGTATGTGGAGGATGAGGGCTGCAGTAGATATCTCAGATAGGGGGGAGTGAGGCCTAAGAGGGATTCATAAATAAGCATCAACCAGTGGGTCTTGCGACGGGTATACAGAGACGACCAGTTTACAGAGTGCCGTGATGTGTCCTGTAAGGAGCATTGGAGGCAAATCTGATAGTCGAATGGTAAAGAACATGTAGCCGCTCGAGAGCACCCCTACCTGCTGATCTATAAATTGTCTCTGTAATCTAGCATGGGTAGGATGGTCTTAGTTTGGCAGCTGGGGTGAAAGAGGAGCGATTACAAGAGAAGAAACCAAGTCTAGATTTAACCTTAGCCTGCAGCTTTGATATGTGCTGACAGAAGGACAGTGTACCGTCTAGCCATACTCCCAAGTACTTGTATACCTCAAGCTCTAAACCCTCAGAGGTAGTAATCACACCTGTGGGAAGAGGGGTATTCTTCTTACTGAACCACATGACCTTTGTTTTGGAGGTGTTCAGAGCAAGGTTAAGGGCAGAGAAAGCTTGTTGAACAATAAGAAAGCAGTGTTGTAGAGCATTTAACACAACATCCGGGGAGGGGCCAGCTGAGTATAAGACTGTATCATCTGCATATCAAAATGGATGAGAGAGCTTCCTACGGCCTGAGCTATGTTGTTGATGTAAATTGAGAAGAGCGTGGGGCCTAGGATTGAGTCTTAGGGTACTCCCTTGGTGACAGGCAGTGGCTGAGACAGCAGATTTTCTGACTTTATATACTGCCCTCAGAGAGGTAGTTAGCAAACCAGGCCAAAGACCCCTCAGAGACACCAATACTCCTTAGCCGGCCCACAAGAATGGAATGGTCTACCGTATCAGAAGCTTTGGCCAAGTCAATAAAAATAGCAGCACAACATTGCTTAGAATCAAGGGCAATGATGACATCATTGAGGACCTTTAAGGTTGCAGTGACACATCCATAACCTGAGCAGAAACCAGATTGCATTCCAGAGAGAACACTACAGACATCAAGAAAGCCAGTCAGTTGATTATTGACAAGTTTTTCCAACACTTTTGATAAACAGGGCAAAATAGGCCTATAACAGTTAGGATCTGCTTGATCTCCCCTTTAAATAAAGTACGAACCACTGCTGCGTTCCAAGCAATGGGAACCTCCCCAGAAAGGAGAGACAAGTTAAAAGGGTTGGAGATGAGCTTGGTGATGACAGCAACCTTAAAGAAGAAAGGGGCTAAACCATCTGACCCAGATGTTTTTTGGGGGTCAAGTTTAAGGAGCTCCTTTAGCACCTTGGACTTGGTGACTGCCTGCAGGGAGAAACTTTGTAGCGGGGCAGGGCGAGAAAGAGGGAGGAGCATCGGGGATAGTCGCATTAGAAGAGGTGGGAGATGAGGACATTTTGGACAGGCAAGGAGGCATGGCTGAGTCAAATAGGAATCCTGACTTAATGAAGTGGTGATTAAAGAGCTCAGCCATGTGCTTCTTGTCAGTAACAACCACATCATCAACTTTAAGGGACATGGGCAGCTGTGAGGAGGAGGGTTTATTCTCCAGGTCTTTAACAGTTTTCCAGAACTTCTTGGGGTTAGACCCACAGAGAGAGAAGGGCTTCTTAAAGTAACTAACTTTGGCCTTGTAACGGCTGTCGTGGGAAGAAGGTGAGGACCAAAGCACAGCGTGGTAAATGTTCATATTATTTAATGAAAAAACTGAACACTGAATAACAAACAACAAAGAAACAACCAAACAGTTCTGTCTGGTGCAGATACACACAGACTGAAAACAACACAATGGAAAACACAATGGAAAACAGGCTACCTAAATATGGTTCTCAATTGACAGCTGCCTCTGATTGAGAACCATACCAGGCCAAACACAGAAATAGAAAATCATAGACAAACAAACAGACAACCCACCCAACTCACGCCCTGACCAAACTAAAACTAACATAGACAACCCACCCAACTCACACCCTGACCATACTAAAACTAACATAGACAACCCACCCAACTCACGCCCTGACCATACTAAAACTAACATAGACAACCCACCCAACTCACGCCCTGACCATACTAAAACTAACATAGACAACCCACCCAACTCACGCCCTGACCAAACTAAAACAACAGACAACCCACCCAACTCACGCCCTGACCATACTAAAACAACAGACAACCCACCCAACTCACGCCCTGACCATACTAAAACTAACATAGACAACCCACCCAACTCACGCCCTGACCATACTAAAACTAACATAGACAACCCACCCAACTCACGCCCTGACCATACTAGAACTAACATAGACAACCCACCCAACTCACGCCCTGACCAAACTAAAACTAACATAGACAACCCACCCAACTCACGCCCTGACCATACTAAAACTAACATAAACCCACCCAACTCACGCCCTGACCATACTAAAACTAACATAGACAACCCACCCAACTCACACCCTGACCATACTAAAACTAACATAGACAACCCACCCCAACTCACGCCCTGACCATACTAAAACAGACAACCCACCCCAACTCACGCCCTGACCATACTAAAACTAACATAGACAACCCACCCAACTCACGCCCTGACCATACTAGAACTAACATAGACAACCCACCCAACTCACGCCCTGACCATACTAAAACTAACATAGACAACCCACCCAACTCACGCCCTGACCATACTAAAACTAACATAGACAACCCACCCAACTCACGCCCTGACCAAACTAAAACTAACATAGACAACCCACCCAACTCACACCCTGACCATACTAAAACTAACATAGACAACCCACCCAACTCACACCCTGACCATACTAAAACTAACATAGACAACCCACCCAACTCACGCCCTGACCATACTAAAACTAACATAGACAACCCACCCAACTCACGCCCTGACCATACTAAAACTAACAGACAACCCACCCAACTCACGCCCTGACCATACTAAAACTAACATAGACAACCCACCCAACTCACGCCCTGACCATACTAAAACTAACATAGACAACCCACCCAACTCACGCCCTGACCATACTAAAACTAACATAACCCACCCAACTCACGCCCTGACCATACTAAAACTAACATAGACAACCCACCCCAACTCACGCCCTGACCATACTAAAACTAACATAGACAACCCACCCAACTCACGCCCTGACCATACTAAAACTAACATAGACAACCCACCCCAACTCACGCCCTGACCATACTAAAACTAACAACAGTTACGCCCTGACCATACTAAAACTAACAGACAACAAACTCTTTATTCAAAGACTCATTCATGGACATACTTAACTGACAGTTGTGGCTGACCATACTAAAACTAACATAGACAACCCACCCAACTCACGTGACCATTGTAAAACTCTACCTTCTGCCCTTTGTGCTGACCATTGTCTGGGCCCAATCATTTTATTCAAAGACTATTTGGTGGACACTACCATGTTGTGGCTGCTGCCATGTTGTGTTGCTGCCATGTTGTGTTGTCTGGGCCATGTTGGGTTGCCACTACCATGTTGTGTTGCTGCCATGTTGTGTTGCTACCATGTTGTGTTGCTGCCATGTTGTGTTGCTGCCATGTTGTGTTGCTACCATGTTGGGTTGCTACCATGTTGTGTTGCTACCATGTTGTGTTGCTGCCATGTTGTGTTGCTGCCATGTTGTGTTGCTGCCATGTTGTGTTGCTGCCATGTTGTGTTGCTGCCATGTTGTGTTGCTACCATGTCGTTGTCATGTAGTATTGCTACCATGCTGTGTTGTCATGTGTTGCTGCCATGCTATGTTGTTGCCTTAGGTCTCTCTTTGCACGCCCAATTTTTCAGTTTTTGATTTGTTAAAAAAGTTTGAAATATCCAATAAATGTCGTTCCACTTCATGATTGTGTCCCACTTGTTGTTGATTCTTCACAAAAAAATACAGTTTTATATCTTTATGTTTGAAGCCTGAAATGTGGCAAAAGGTCGCTAAGTTCAAGGGGGCCGAATACTTTCGCAAGGCACTGTATGTACGGCAGGACCAAATGGGAAAGACAGGTAGGAGCAAGCCCATGTAATGCTTTGTAGGTTAGCAATAAAACCTTGAAATCAGCCCTTGCCTTAACAGGAAGCCAGTGTAGGGAGGCTAGCACTGGAGTAATATGATCAAATTATTTGGTTCTAGTCAGGATTCTAGCAGCCGTGTTTAGCACTATCTGAAGTGACAAAACCTGCCTGTTTTGCATGTTATTTTGGCATTAATATGTGTCACATATCAGTATCAATGTAAAAAATATTTGAAAAATAAAGTAGAATGAGCTTATGAGCTTATAAATGTATGCGGATACAAACATGGTCTCTTTTTTTTGTTTTCTTGAGTAAAGCAGCTCCAAAATGCAGGTGAATCAGCCCGGCTCAGTGCTTTCTGTGGTGGTGGGGAAATAATGAGTATTTCACAGTGATTGGTTCAGTGTTCTGTCACTCATGGGGACACTATGTCACTACTAAGTCTATGGTTAGAGCAAAAAAAAATCAAGCCATTTGGGTGCTGCCATAGAGTTACATGAGAAGTGCCCATCCAAAAAGCCTCAAGGTCATTGGCCACAGAAAAAAAGAATGTCAAATCACGTTATATCTACAGTGGCTTTGATTGGACTGATCATGTCAACATCTTTCTTTCAAAATCTCATCGTGAATCAAGTTGACAATCTACTGGCAAATCCCTTTTAGAAGAGAAATAATGATAGATAGATAAATAGAATGTATCGGTTCTTATCGGACATAAACATTACACAACACGGTGGAAATCGCAAATTTAACAATAAGTGGATTGGAAGGAATCAGTGACAGTGGCTTTATGGTCCCAAATCTGGTATTAAGGGGCTCTTTTCCAAGTTCAAAACATTCAATATTGGCCATACTGTCAATGAAGCATGCTTTGTGCCGTGCTCAAAACAACTGTTAACTCAGAACTGCGAAAACGTGAGTTCAGTGAGTTCAAGACAACTGGGAAGTCGGGAATAAACGAGCTCCGACTGGGAAAAGACGTGTTGAACAGTCATCCAACTCAGAATTGTAAATCTGGCTTCTTTCTAGAGCTACGACCTGAAGATCAATGACGCCATCATGATTCGACCTTGTTTTTTCCCCCGAGTTCCCAGTTGTTTTGAAATAAATCCAGAGAATACCAGACTTTAATGACATTTTCCCACGAAGGACCACCATGCCACCTTCCTGTTCAAGTGAGCACAGCACAACAAGGTGAGTCCAAAAATGTATTGTATGCTGCTGTATAAATGGTGTAATATGCCAGGGAGATATGTATACTGTAGCTAAGAAAGCAATACTAAGTGTATGTTGCGTAGTAAGCTGTTAGTAGCCCATATGCCCCACCCTAATAATTTGGTCTATTTTCACCTGTTAATTTCACCTACTGTTCTGACTTGGTGGTGCACATGTAGCCTATAACCTGTTTTAGAGAAGTAAAATCATTGAATATTGTAAGAGCTTTCATTGTCTGCTTATATGACACCTTTATTTATCCTACGGTTCTGACTTGGTGTACAGAGAGAACACTGTAAGAACGGCCCATTTTCTGAATTCTGTCGCTGTACGTTTTCAAAAGTGCTGAACAAATAGTTATGTCCGCACGTCATGTCCTTCTGTAGCTCAGTTGGTAGAGCATGGCGCTTGTAACGCCAGGGTAGTGGGTTCGATTCCCCGGACCACCCATACGTAGAATGTATGCACACATGACTGTAAGTCGCTTTGGATAAAAGCGTCTGCTAAATGGCATATATTATTATTATTATGTCTTTATCAAAATTACGGATGGCCTCTTATCCGCTTATGCCATAGTTTGTACATCTCAGCGATGTTTTTTTTAAAGGCAGTAAATTAGTCCGCTGATAGCCAGGTGTAGCAGTGGTAAGATGTTGGGACAGCTTTATACAGGCCCTAACAGTTTGTGGTCGCCGTTATAGTGAAATTCATGTCTTTTTTGGTGTTGTGCAGTGGTTTTGCTGGCATTTATCCCACTTATTATTATTTTATTTTTTATCCCACCAAGATTGATATGCTAAAATCGCCACTGCCCGCTTCATATTTATTCATACTATGTTCCAGTTTCTTCCTTTTCCCCTTGTCCGCCATCTTCACGGCATCCGCAGTCCTTCAACGCAATCCTCCCCTCTCCCAGGCTGTGGATTAGCGTTTTCATCGTAGTTCCATATCTACACGGGATTGGCCAGGACAGCGGTGGAGGGGCGGGGTTAATGGTATTCTGGAATACAGTTTACGACGCCCATCTGGAATCCCACACCCAGGGTTGCCATATCCGCAGTTTTTAGTTAAATCGGGCTATTTTGAAAACGATGTTGCGGTTGAAAATGTATTGTTAACGGGTTGCCGGTTTTTGGGCTACTAAATTGCAACGCGGCCGCCATGGCGTTTCTCAGGCAGGAGCAGGCTGTTGCTGAGTGAGTGGGTGGTGGGGAGGGCCGGATGGGTGTGTGTGTCTTGTTATTGCACAGCAGCATGTAGTTTAGTCCACTATTGGCTAAATTGATTGCTATTTAACTTGTCATAATGCGGAAGTGGACATTTTGAAATGGAGGTTTTGTTACTCCCTCTCGTGCTTCTGTGATGAGGAAAAGTACTCAATGAAATTGACATTAAATGTGGAGAATGATACATTTGCATCTGTTAGCCATCAAGTAGCCTATTTATATTCCATAGTAGGCAACCACTTGATTCATGGGTTGATGTTGAAATGACTATATAACTGGAGTCCTTGCAAATCTATTTGTGCCACTTGTGTAGCCTACCTGGAGCTGTCAAACACATTTAAGAAATAGCCTGTAACTTCAGTGTATTGTTGTTGTAACCTTGTGTTATTGTTGTTGTAACCTTGTTTAATTCATTAAATTGGCAGTTATTAAAGCTCTATCACAGATTGACAGTAACAGTCGGTCAGATTAGGCTAAAGGTTTAAAAAAAATAAGCTCTGGCTGTTGTTGACAAGCACATTTGGTTCATTTGCATATTCTTATTTAATTCGGTGATTGAAATGATGACCACATCCTCAGTAGTCTGTTCCAGCTGGCTATTGGGAAACACAAGTACTTCTTACCTCGAAATCGCCAAACTATTCATGTTGAATGAATGACTGTTAATTTGAGCTAAGCAAGCTGCTGAAATCATCTTGTCAAGGCTACTGTAGACTATCTGATATGAGATGTAGACCTATCAGGGGCTACAGGCTAAATACATCTAACTAAGCAAACCATGGCAAAGTTGAATTCCAATCATAAACCCAGATTTTAGAATGTAGCCTATGCCTATTGAAATTAAATGGGTCATTTCTAACTGTTTGTAGTCTTAACATCTGGCACATATTAACGGCACAATTGCCAGAAAATAGCCTAACATTCTGGTTTTTTTATTCGTCAAAATGTTTCTTTCTCAGAGATTTCCTTTGTCCAACTTTCCTCATTCAAACTCTCTTGTCAGATGTATCTATAGTTATGCACATGTGTAAAATTGATTTATTTACATTTACATTTGACATTTACATTACATTTAAGTCATTTAGCAGACGCTCTTATCCAGAGCGACTTACAAATTGGTGCATTCACCTTATGACATCCAGTGGAACAGTCACTTTACAATAGTGCATCTAAATCTTAAAGGGGGGTGAGAGGGATTACTTATCCTATCCTAGGTATTCCTTAAAGAGGTGGGGTTTCAGGTGTCTCCGGAAGGTGGTGATTGACTCCGCTGTCCTGGCATCGTGAGGGAGTTTGTTCCACCATTGGGGGGCCAGAGCAGCGAACAGTTTTGACTGGGCTGAGCGGGAGCTGTACTTCCTCAGTGGTAGGGAGGCGAGCAGGCCAGAGGTGGATGAACGCAGTGCCCTTGTTTGGGTGTAGGGCCTGATCAGAGCCTGGAGGTACTGAGGTGCCGTTCCCCTCACAGCTCCGTAGGCAAGCACCATGGTCTTGTAGCGGATGCGAGCTTCAACTGGAAGCCAGTGGAGAGAACGGAGGAGCGGGGTGACGTGAGAGAACTTGGGAAGGTTGAACACCAGACGGGCTGCGGCGTTCTGGATGAGTTGAAGGGGTTTAATGGCACAGGCAGGGAGCCCAGCCAACAGCGAGTTGCAGTAATCCAGATGGGAGATGACAGGTGCCTGGATTAGGACCTGCGCCGCTTCCTGTGTGAGGCAGGGTCGTACTCTGCGGATGTTGTAGAGCATGAACCTACAGGAACGGGCCACCGCCTTGATGTTGGTTGAGAACGACAGGGTGTTGTCCAGGATCACGCCAAGGTTCTTAGCGCTCTGGGAGGAGGACACAATGGAGTTGTCAACCGTGATGGCGAGATCATGGAACGGGCAGTCCTTCCCCGGGAGGAAGAGCAGCTCCGTCTTGCCGAGGTTCAGCTTGAGGTGGTGATCCGTCATCCACACTGATATGTTTGCCAGACATGCAGAGATGTGATTCGCCACCTGGTCATCAGAAGGGGGAAAGGAGAAGATTAATTGTGTGTCGTCAGCATAGCAATGATAGGAGAGACCATGTGAGGTTATGACAGAGCCAAGTGACTTGGTGTATAGCGAGAATAGGAGAGGGCCTAGAACAGAGCCCTGGGGGACACTAGTGGTGAGAGTGTGTGGTGAGGAGACAGATTCTCGCCACGCCTCCTGGTAGGAGCGACCTGTCAGGTAGGACGCAATCCAAGCGTGGGCCGCGCCGGAGATGCCCAACTTTACAATTATAAACTTGGTTTGAGCCATGAATGCTGATTGGACAAAACCTGTGGTATATCAGACCGTATACAATGGGTATGACAAAAAACGAGTTTTACATTGGTAACCAGTATAATAGCAATAAGGCACCCTGGGGGGTTGTGGTACATGGCCAATATATGGCTGTATCCAGGCACTCTACGTTGTGTCATGTTAAGAACAAATTTTATTTGTCACATGGGCCGAATACAACAGGTGTAGACCTACAGTGAAATGCCGACTTACAAGCCCTTAACCAACAATGCAGTTTTAAGAAAAATGCCTAAAAAAATTATAGTAACAAATAATTAAAGAGCAGCAGTAAAATACAAATAGTGAGACTATATACAGGGGGTACCGGTACAGAGTCAATGTGGAGGCTATATACAGGGGGTACCAGTACAGAGTCAATGTGGAGACTATATACAGGGGGTACCAGTACAGAGTCAATGTGGAGGCTATATACTATATACAGAGGGGAGGCTATATACAGGGGGTACAGAGTCAATGTGGAGGCTATATACAGGGTATTACGGTACAGAGTCAATGTGGAGGCTATATACAGGGGGTACCGGTACAGAGTCAATGTGGAGGCTATATACAGGGTATTACGGTACAGAGTCAATGTGGAGGCTATATACAGGGGGTACCAGTACAGAGTCAATGTGGAGGCTATATACAGGGGGTACCAGTACAGAGTCAATGTGGAGGCTATATACAGGGGGTACCAGTACAGAGTCAATGTGGAGGCTATATACAGGGGGTACCAGTACAGAGTCAATGTGGAGGCTATATACAGGGGGTACTGGTACAGAGTCAATGTGGAGGCTATATACAGGGGGTACCAGTACAGAGTCAATGTGGAGGCTATATACAGGGGGTACCAGTACAGAGTCAATGTGGAGGCTATATACAGGGGGTACTGGTACATAGTCAATGTGGAGGCTATATACAGGGGGTACTGGTACAATGTGGAGGCTGTATACAGGGGGTACCGGTACAGAATCAATGTGGAGGCTATATACAGGGGGTACCGGTACAGAGTCAATGTGGAGGCTATATACAGGGGGTACCGGTACAGAGTCAATATACAGGGGATACCGGTACAGAGTCAATGTGGAGGCTATATACAGGGGGTACCGGTACAGAGTCAATGTGGAGGCTATATACAGGGGGTACCGGTACAGAGTCAATGTGGAGGCTATATACAGGGGGTACCGGTACAGAGTCAATGTGGAGGCTATATACAGGGGGTACTGGTACAATGTGGAGGCTATATACAGGGTGTACCAGTACAGAGTCTATGTGGAGACTATATACAGGGAGTACCGGTACAGAGTCAATGTGGAGGCTATATACAGGGGGTACCGGTACAGAGTCCATGTGGAGGCTATATACAGGGGGTACCGGCACAGAGTCCATGTGGAGGCTATATACAGGTGGTACCGGTACATAGTCAATGTGGAGGCTATATACAGGGGGTACTGGTACAATGTGGAGGCTGTATAAAGGGTGTACCGGTACAGAGTCAATGTGGAGGCTATATACAGGGGGTACCGATACAGAGTCAATGTGCTGGGCACCGGTTAGTGGAGGTAATTAAGGTAAAATATATACATGTGGGTAGCGTTATTAAAATGACTATGCACAGATAATAACAGAGAGTAGCAGCAGTGTGGGGTGGCAATGCAAATGTCTGGGTAGCTATTTGACAAGATGTTCAGTCGTCTTATGGCTTTGGGGTAGAATCTGTTTAGAAACCTCTTGGAACTAGACTTGGTGCTCCGGTACCGCTTGCCATACGGTAGCAGAGAGAAGAGTATATGACTAGGGTGGCTGGAGTCTTTGACCATTTTTAGGGCCTTCCTCTGACACCGCCTGGTATAGAGGTCCTGGATTGCAGGAAGCTTAGCCCCAGTGATGTACTGGGCTGTTCACACTACCCTCTGTAGCGCCTTGCGGTCGGAGGCCAAGCAGTTGCCGTACCAGGCAGTAATGTAACCAGTCAGGATGCTCCCGATGGTGCAGCTGTAGAACCTTCATAGGATTTGAGTATCCATGCCAAATCTTTTCAGTCTCCTGAGGGGGAATAAGTTTTGTCATGCCCTGTTCACGACTGTCTTGGTGTGCTTTGACCATGTTAGTTTGTTGGTGATGTGGACACTAAGGAACTTGAAGCTCTTAACCTGCTCCATTACAGCCCATTCGATGAGATTGGGAGCATGCACTGTCCTCCTTTTCCTGTAGTCCACAATCACAAGTCTTGATCACATTGAGGGAGAGGTTGTTGTCCTGGCACCACACAGCCAGGTCTCTGACCTTCTTCCTTAATACTGTCTTGTCGTTGTCGGTGATCAGGCCTACCACTGTTGTGTCATCGGCAAACTTAATGATGGTGTTGGAGTAGTCATGAGTGAACATGGAGTACAGGAGGGGACTGAGCACACACCCCTGAGGGGCCCCCGTGGCTGATGTTGTTACCTACCCTTACCACCAGGGGGCGGCCCGTCATGAAGTCCAGGATCCAGTTGCAGAGGGAGGTGTTAAGTCCCAGGGTCCTTAGCTTAGTGATGAGCTTTGAGTTCACTATGGTGTTGAACGTTGAGCTGTAGTCAATGAATAGCATTCTCACATAAGTGTTCCTTTTGTCCAGGTGGGAAAGGGCAGTGTGCAGTGCAATAGAGATTGCATCATCTGTGGATCTGTTGGGCTTTATGCAAATTGGAGTGGGTCTAGGGTTTCTGGGATAATGGTGTTGATGTGAGCCATGGCCAGCCTTTCAAAGCACTTCATGGCTACAGATGTGAGTGCTACGTGTCGGTTGTCATTTAGGTAGGTTACCTTAGTGTTCTTGGGCACAGGCACTAATGGTGGTCGGCATGAAACTAGTTGGTATTACAGACTCAGAGAGGGAGAGGTTAAAAATGTCAGTTAAGACACTTGCCATTTGGTCAGCGAATGCTAGGAGTTCACATCCTGATAATCTGTATGGCCCTGCGGCCTTGTGATTGTTGACTTGTTTAAAGGTCATTGGTTGCGGAGAGCTTGATCACACAGTTATCCAGAACAGCTGATGCTCTCATGCATGTTTCAGTGTTACTTGCCTTGAAGTGAGCATAGAAGAAATTTAGCTCGTCTGGCAGGCTTGTGTCACTGGGCAGCTCTCAACCATGCTTCCCTTTGTAGTCTATAGTAGTTTGCAAGCCGACGCTTGTCGGAGCGGTGTAGTGTGATTCAATCTTAGTCCACGCTATGCCTGTTTGATGGAGGAGGACATAGCGGGATTTCTAAGAAGCTTCCGGGTTAGAGTCCCGCTCCTTGAAAGCGGCAGCTCTTGCCTTTAGCTCAGTGAGGATGTTGCCTGTAATCCATGGCTTCTGGTTGGGGTATGTACTTACAGTCACTGTAGGGACGACATCATCGATGCACTTATTGATGAAGCCAGTGACTGATGTGGTGTACTCCTCAATGCCATCGGAAGAATTGCAGAACATATTCCAGTCTGTGTAAAACAGTCCTGTAGCTTAGCATTTGCTTCATTTGACTGCTTTTTTATTGACCAAGTCACTGGTGCTTCCTGCTTTGGTTTTTGCTTGTAAGCCGGAATCAGGAGGATGGTATTATGTTCAGATTTGCCAAATGGAGGGTGAGGGAGAACTTTGTACACGTCTCTGTGTGTGTGGAGTAAAGGTGGTCTAGATTTTTTTTCTCTGTGGTTGCACATTTGGTAAAACTGATTTTAAGTTTCCCTGCATTAAATTCCTTGGCCACTAGGTGTGTCACCTCTGGATGAGTGTCTTCCTGTTTGCTTATGGCGGTATGCAGCTCATTGAGTGCGGTCTTAGTGCCAGCATCAGTCTGTGGTGTTATGTAGACAGCTACGAAAACTACAGATGAAAACTCTCTAGGTAGATAGCTTGGTCTACAGCTTATCATGAGATACTTTACCTCAGGCGAGCAGAACCTCCACTTCCTTAGATATCGTTCACCAGCTGTTGTTTACAAATATACATAGAAAGCCACCCCTTGTCTAACCAGATGCTGCTGTTCTGTCATGCCGATAGAGTGTATAACCCACCAGTTGTATGTTATTCATGTTGTCATCCAGCCACAACTCAGTTGTGACAGTTTTTAATGTCCCGTTGGTAGGATATATGTGCTTTTCGTTCGTCCAATTTATTATCCAGTGATTGCATGCTGGCCAATGGAACGGATGGCAACGGCAGATTAGCCACTTGTCAGTGGATCCTCAGAAGGCAACCCATCTCTTTCCGCGATGGTGCTGTCCTCGTGCCTTTTTGTTTAATCACTCCACGTTGGGTCATGTCAAGAACAGCCCTAAGCACCGTACCCCATCATGTCTTATTGCTTATTCAGAGCAGTAAAATTAGTTAAATCATCCACTGATAGAAAATTATCTGGGCAGTTTAATAAGGGCAAATGATATTTTCTCTTGCGACATAATCAAAGTAGTTTATTAAGTCATGTCTTAGTTCGCAATAATTATTATTTTGATGTAAACCAAATTTTGCGTTACAAGTTACGTCGGTAATTACAAGTTACGATATTCCTTCTTTATTGGCTCGGTAAAATTATGGGATAATTGTTTATTGTATAAATGTGGCAACTCCTCTCTTCCCGTGAAAAAAAATATGTTTATTTTTAGTCCTTTTGTGCTGGTTTTGTACGGTCAATGGGATACAAATGTTGTGGTCCTGGCAACCCTGCCTACATCGGTGAACAGCGTAGTGGTGTGGAACCAACGTCAATCGAAGGGGTGTCGGATAAAATAACTACACACGAAAATAACACAACTACTATACCTCAGTTTCGGTGGTAAACCATTTTAAGGTAAGGCATATTGTCTTTGAGTGTAAATGCAAACGTTTTCCACGCCGCGGGTATTTGTTTAGACAAAAGAACAGATATCTGGGTGTGATGTGATTTAAATGGAAAACATTGCCCCTTACGTTAGTTTCTCCGCAACCATTTAATGCTGATACAATCTACTGTAAACCTTTTGTCTGATGCATTGATGCATAATGTGGCCTCCATGTTGAAAATGTACTTATGTTGTAATGGTGGGTTTTCACGGCTCCATCGTTGTCAAAGCCGTGGTGAGGTTACATTAGTACATTGGTAGGGTAAACGTGAACCACTGCAGAAAATGGTGTCGACGCGGACAACCCTTTCATTCATTAAATTATATGAAATGTAGTTTTCTATGCCTATATACATTTGCAATGGTATTGTCAATGTGCATATAAATCGATACGAAAAATAAATGTATTCATTTAAATAATGCAGTAACATGAAGTGTAACCTAACCCCAGTGTTATTACTGGATGCATTACAGTGGCAGAAATATATTCCAAGCATTTCTACAATTCTGACTGTTTCTTTCCTTTGTACAATTCTGTCAGTGCTTTCCTCCTGGGAATACCTGCTCTCACACAGAATGGACACATGTAGGCAGCATTGTTTCCCAAGTGATCATTAGTCCCATGCCAGTCAGGAGGTAAGGCCCAGAGAGGTGCCCCAGTCAGGAGGTAAGGCCCAGAGAGGTGCCCCAGTCAGGAGGTAAGGCCCAGAGAGGTGCCCCAGTCAGGAGGTAAGGCCCAGAGAGGTGCCCCAGTCAGGAGGTAAGGCCCAGAGAGGTGCCCCAGTCAGGAGGTAAGGCCCAGAGAGGTGCCCCAGTCAGGAGGTAAGGCCCAGAGAGGTGCCCCAGTCAGGAGGTAAGGCCCAGAGAGGTGCCCCAGTCAGGAGGTAAGGCCCAGAGAGGTGCCCCAGTCAGGAGGTAAGGCCCAGAGAGGTGCCCCAGTCAGGAGGTAAGGCCCAGAGAGGTGCCCCAGTCAGGAGGTAAGGCCCAGAGAGGTGCCCCAGTCAGGAGGTAAGGCCCAGAGAGGTGTCCCAGTCAGGAGGTAAGGCCCAGAGAGGTGTCCCAGTCAGGAGGTAAGGCCCAGAGAGGTGCCCCAGTCAGGAGGTAAGGCCCAAAGAGGTGTCTTTCCCCTTAGCCAGTCAGTATGGCCCAGGCGGAGGCCCAGCCCAGTGGGGATAACAGCCCCCAGCTCATCTCCCTCCAGTCGGAGAGGTCAGAGGCATCAGGGAACCACGCAGAGGTGGGCTCCGCCAACCGGAGGAAGAGGAGGAGGAAGGAGCCCAGACCCGAGTCCATCATTGTGTATCGCTCAGACAATGAGAGGGGGCCCGGGGAGGAGCAGGTGGGAGAGGAGGGAGGTGCTGAGAGGAGCACCGAGGAGGGGGCCAAGTTCCTCAACACACCCACCGGCGAAGGTGAGACAACAGTGGTATGGTAGGACAGCTGTATCGTTGGGTTGTTTCCATAACATAGCAGATATCTGACATGTCGTTCTCACTACAATATGTTTAGCTGCCTCGTCCCTCTGATAGCCAGCCATTCTGAAATGTATTTGGTGAACTGTGCTGTGTATGTTTTTGTATTCTGTCTTACTAGTGTCATCATGTTGTTGTTGTTGTTGTTTTTGTCTCCAGGAGGCTGGAGCTTACTAGTGTCATCATGTTGTTGTTGTTGTTTATCTCCAGGAGGCTGGAGCTTACTAGTGTCATCATGTTGTTGTTGTTTATCTCCAGGAGGCTGGAGCTTACTAGTGTCATCATGTTGTTGTTGTTGTTTATCTCCAGGAGGCTGGAGCTTACTAGTGTCATCATGTTGTTGTTGTTTATCTCCAGGAGGCTGGAGCTTACTAGTGTCATCATGTTGTTGTTGTTGTTTATCTCCAGGAGGTTGGAGCTTACTAGTGTCATGTTGTTGTTGTTTATCTCCAGGAGGCTGGAGCTTACTAGTGTCATGTTGTTGTTGTTTGTCTCCAGGAAGTCTCTAGTGTCAGGAGGAGGCTGGCGCTGGTTGTTGTTGTTGTTTACCTCCAGGAGGCTGGAGCTTACTAGTGTCATAATGTTGTTGTTGTTTGTCTCCAGGAAGTTGGAGCTTACTAGTGTCATCATGTTGTTGTTGTTGTTGTTTGTCTCCAGGAGGCTGGCGCTTAGTGTCATCATGTTGTTGTTGTTGTTTACCTCCAGGAGGCTGGAGCTTACTAGTGTCATCATGTTGTTGTTGTTTGTCTCCAGGAGGCTGGATCTTACTAGTGTCATCATGTTGTTGTTGTTGTTTACCTCCAGGAGGCTGGAGCTTACTAGTGTCATCATGTTGTTGTTGTTTGTCTTCAGGAGGCTGGAGCTTACTAGTGTCATCATGTTGTTGTTTATCTCCAGGAGGCTGGAGCTTACTAGTGTCATCATGTTGTTGTTGTTTATCTCCAGGAGGCTGGAGCTTACTAGTGTCATAATGTTGTTGTTGTTTATCTCCAGGAGGCTGGAGCTTACTAGTGTCATCATGTTGTTGTTGTTGTTTTTATCTCCAGGAGGCATGGTTGTTGTTTATCTCCAGGAGGCTGGAGCTACTAGTGTCATCATGTTTGTTGTTGTTTATCTCCAGGAGGCTGGAGCTGGAGCTACTAGTGTCATCATGTTGTTGTTGTTTGTCTCCAGGAGGCTGGAGCTTACTAGTGTCATCATGTTGTTGTTGTTTGTTGTCTCCAGGAGGCTGGAGCTTACTAGTGTCATCAGGAGGCTGTTGTTCATCATGTTGTTGTTGTTTGTCTCCAGGAGGCTGGAGCTTACTAGTGTCATGTTGTTGTTGTTGTTTATCTCCAGGAGGCTGGAGCTTACTAGTGTCATCAGGAGGCTGGAGCTTGTGTCATGTTGTTTGTTTATCTCCAGGAGGCTGGAGCTTAGCTTAGTGTCATCATGTTGTTGTTGTTGTTTGTCTCCAGGAGGCTGGAGCTTACTAGTGTCATGTTGTTGTTGTTGTTTGTCTCCAGGAGGTTGGAGCTTACTAGTGTCATCATGTTGTTGTTGTTGTTGTTTGTCTCCAGGAGGCTGGAGCTTACTAGTGTCATCATGTTGTTGTTGTTGTTTGTCTCCAGGAGGCTGGAGCTTACTAGTGTCATCATGTTGTTGTTGTTTTTGTCTCCAGGAGGTTGGAGCTTACTAGTGTCATGTTGTTGTTGTTTGTCTCCAGGAGGCTGGAGCTTACTAGTGTCATGTTGTTGTTGTTTGTCTCCAGGAGGCTGGAGCTCATGTTGTTGTTGTTTGTCTAGGTTGGAGCTTACTAGTGTCATTATGTGTCATCAGGAGGTTGGAGCTTGTGTGTTGTTGTTGTTTATCTCCAGGAGGCTGGAGCTTACTAGTGACATAATGTTGTTGTTGTTTATCTCCAGGAGGCTGGAGCTTACTAGTGACATAATGTTGTTGTTGTTTGTCTCCAGGAGGCTGGAGCGACAGGAGCATGCCCCCGGACAGCCGTTATGTGACCTTGACCGGCACTATCACCAGGGGGAAGAAGAAGGGTCAGGTGGTAGACATCCACGTTACTCTAACAGAGAGAGAACTCCGGGACATGGCCCTCTCTAAAGAACGTCTGGATGCCGAGTGTGAGAGGGGGCAGGGATCCAAGTGTTCCTGTGGCTTGGGGTTCTTTCAGGGCCCCCATGTGATCCTCTGGAGCCTATTGTGTGCTCCCCTGGTGTTCCTTATTGCCTTCATCACGTCATTTTACTATGGAACGCTCACCTGGTACAACGTGTTCCTGGTCTACAACGAGGAGAGAACATTCTGGCACAAGATTACCATCTGCCCCTTCCTCATCATCTTCTACCCCATGCTGATCATGCCCATGGCCCTGTCCCTGGCTCTGTACTCCACCCTGGCGCAGGTCTCCTGGGTCTTTAGTGAGTGGTGGCTGTCTGTCCGCGACCTGGAGAAGGGGTTTTGTGGCTGGGCCTGTGGGAAGCTGGGGCTGGAGGACTGTTCTCCATATAGTATCGTGGAGCTGCTGGACTCTGACAACTTCTCAGGAAGCATGCAAGGGAATAACAAGGCCCCCGGCGAGGATGCTCAGACATCCTCTGTGTGAGACTGGGTTGTATTCATTAGGAAGCAAACGGGTCGAAAACGGCTTAGAACGACCTGAACTTATCCGTTAATAAGAAACACTTTTTGCAACGGTGTACCACTAATGAATATAACCCTGGACTGGCATCATGGACACAAACACACAAACTGGCATAGTTGTCATACTTTCACATTTTTCGATACCATCAAAAAAGCCGGTTATTGTTTTTAACTTACACTTCTTACTAATTTATCTAACCTCGCATTCTTACTGGTTGTTATTGAAGTGAACTCCGTGTTTACTGGGCCAATCACCATGTTGTTATGTTTAAAATGGTCTTATTTATTTGAATATTTCAACCACTAGCTAGTTTAGTTGTAAGTGTTGTCAATGGATGTTTTGTATCATAGGACGGGCTATTCAAATATGTTTAAATTAAATATACTGCAACATGAGGGTCGCTACAATACTGCCTAAAGTTTACTGTAGGGAGGATCAAACACAAGACCTATCTATCAAACATATTGATAGATTTCTGTTGAAAAACTGTTGCACTGAAATCCTCGATAGGACAGGCAGGAAGTGACCTTTTATATCTAATGTACTGTACCCGCATGAAGTAATACTTGACCTACTGTGGCAGGGTGGAAGGAACTCTGGGGTGTTCATTCAGCAGACAAGAATGTAGAATTAAGTTTTGAAGGATCTAAAAAGGATTTTGGTCTGTACCTCTGTTCTCTATATAAAGGTTCACCTGTGTGTGGTGGTCACTCACTCTTCACATCATGTTTGTTGCTCACCATGAGATAAAATGTATGGAAATAAAACCTGAATCATTTTCACAGTTCAACAGTGGGGTCATTTTGTCACGTTTTATCGTTCTATCTTTATGATGATTAGGTACCACTACATGACCAAAAGTTTGTGGACTCCGGCTCGTTTAACATCTCATCGACCCCTGCTCATTTAACATCCCATGGACCCCTGCTCATTTAACATCCATCGACCCCTGCTCATTTAACATCCCATCGACCCCTGCTCATTTAACATCCCATCGACCCCTGCTCATTTAACATCCCATGGACCCCTGCTCGTTTAACATCCCATGGACCCCTGCTCATTTAACAGCCCATGGACCCCTGCTCATTTAACATCCCATGGACCCCTGCTCATTTAACATCCCATCGACCCCTGCTCATTTAACATCTCATCGACCCCTGCTCATTTAACATCCCATCGACCCCTGCTCGTTTAACATCCCATCGACCCCTGCTCGTTTAACATCCCATCGACCCCTGCTCATTTAACATCTCATCGACCCCTGCTCGTTTACCATCCCATGGACCCCTGCTCATTTAACAGCCCATGGACCCCTGCTCATTTAACAGCCCATGGACCCCTGCTCATTTAACATCCCATGGACCCCTGCTCGTTTAACAGCCCATGGACCCCTGCTCATTTAACAGCCCATGGATCCCTGCTCGTTTACCATCGCATGGACCCCTGCTCGTTTAACAGCCCATGGACCCCTGCTTGTTTAACCTATCATTCCATATAAATTACAATGCTAAAAGTATATACACTAAAAGTATATTACAAGGCTAAAAGTATGTGGACACCTGTTCGTTTAACATCTCATTCCAAAAATTATTAATACTAAAAGTCCCTATACACTATAAGTATATTACAAGGTTTTCTAAAAGATGTGGAACACCTGCTGCTATAAAATCTCATTCCAAAATTCTGGGAAGGCTTTCCACTGATGTTGGTCCATTGCTGCTATAACTGCCTCCACTCTTCTGGGAAGGCTTTCCACTAGATGTTGGAACATTGCTGCTATAACAGCCTCCACTCTTCTGGGAAGGCTTTCCACTAGATGTTGGAACATTGCTGCTATAACAGCCTCCACTCTTCTGGGAAGGCTTTCCACTAGATGTTGGAACATTGCTGCTATAATAGCCTCCACTCTTCTGGGAAGGCTTTCCACTCGATGTAGGAACATTGCTGCTATAACAGCCTCCACTCTTCTGGGAAGGCTTTCCACTAGATGTTGGAACATTGCTGCTATAACAGCCTCCACTCTTCTGGGAAGGCTTTCCACTAGATGTTGGAACATTGCTGCTATAACAGCCTCCACTCTTCTGGGAAGGCTTTCCACTAGATGTTGGAACATTACTGCAGGGACTTGCTTCCGTTCTGCCAAGAGCATTAGTGAGGTCGGGCACTGATGTTGGGAGATTAGGCCCGGCTCGCAGTCTGCGCTCTGTATGGACCTTGCCTTGTGCACTGGGGCATTGTCATGCTGAAACCTCCCACAAACTGTTGCCACAAAGTTGGAAGCACAGAATCATCTAGAAAGTCACGTTAAGATTTCCCTTCACTGGAACTATGGGGCCCGAACCATGAAAAACAGCCCCAGACCATTTTCCCTCCTCCACCAAACTTTACAGTTGGCATTATGCATTGGGTCAGGTAGCGTTCTCTCGCATCTGCCAATCCCCGATTCGTCCGTCGGACTGCCAGATGGTGATTCATCACTAAGGATAAAGCGTTTCTACTGCTCCAGAGTCCGATGAGCTTTACGCCACTCCAGCCGACGCTTGGCATTGCGAATGGTGATCTTAGGGTTGTGTGCGGCTGCTTGACCATGGAAACCCATTTGGTTAACTCTTGAGCTTCCTCGGGTCTCCACCGAACTAGGTAAATCCGCTTTTAGTTGTAAAGCAACTCATTGCTAGAACCAACTACAAAACACATTACAATTGGATGTTCTGGTGCCGCTTGGGCAATTTAAATATTGATTGAGGACCTTCTTATTGAGGAATGTAATAGTTTTTCTTGAATAGTTGTGTTGTTATTTGACTGGTTTTATATTGGATTTAGGTTATGTCTTATGTACAGTATATGCACAGTGAAAGACCCTGGTCTATGCAGGGGTGGCAGGTAGCCTAGTGGTTAGAGTGTTGGACTAGTAACCAAAAGGTTGCTGGATCGAATCCCCGAGCTGACAAGGTAAACAACTGTCGTTCTGCCCCTGAACAAGGCAGTTAACCCACTAACGAGGCTATATACAGGTGGTACCAATGCTGAGTCGAGGTCATTTGTAGGGGTAAAGTGACTATGCATAAATAACAAACAGTGAGTAGCAGCATTGTAAAAGCGGGGGGCGGGGTATCAATGCCAATAGTCCGGGTGGGCGTTTGATTAATTGTTCAGCAGTCTCATGGCTTGGGGGTGTAAGAGCCTCTTCGACTTGGCGCTCCGGTACCTTTTGCCGCCCTCCATTTCCTGTAGGCCACGCTCAGCTCCTTTGTCTTGCTCACGTTTGTCTTGCTCACCACACTGCCAGGTCTCTGACCCCCTCCCTATAGGCCTCATTGTTGTCGGTGATCAGGTGTGCTATCAGTGGTAGGTCAGTCATAATTATGGCTAAACCCTGCCAATTTCTAAAATGTCTCTTTTTAAAATCTGATTTTAAACCTAACCTTAACCACTCTGCTAACGTTATGTCTTACCCTAACCTTAACCACTCTGCTAACGTTATGTCTTACCCTAACCTTAACCACTCTCCTAACGTTATGTCTTACCCTAACCTTAAATTACAATCAAAAAGCTCATTTTTGTTAACATTACATTTTACAATATTTTGATACCCCGTTATAGACAAAATATTGACCCTCTTCGTGGTCAATATTTGTGGATATATCATTTTTTCCCAACATAATCATGGCACCTTGCTTCTATTTCACCAGATGTATCTCTTTGAACCGATGACTTTAAAATCACACACAGACGAAGTTCTGAGAATAATTTAGTAGCTAATGGCAGCCTGCAGTACCCTGGTTGGCCTTCCACTTGAGATGAGAGGGGGCAGCACTGAGCTAGCCTGCAACTTCACTTCCTACAATAGCTCAAACTGTGCATGACTTCCCAAGAACTCCATGTAGCAAGATGGCCACACACATTACTGATCTTCAAATGCGCCACAGACATCAGATCTTTTCTAAACTTGACAGTTCATGCAGCTTTAGTATTAGTAAAGTTCTGATCATGGAATTCACAATGCGTCATGCATCTACATCCTCGGAGGAAAGGGAGGACCTGCCTCATTTCAAAGGAGGAAGGGGAGGACCCGCCTCATTTCAAAGGAGGAAGGGGAGGACCTGCTTCATTTCAGAGGAGGAAGGGGAGGACCTGCCTCATTTCAGAGGAGGAAGGGGAGGACCATCCTCATTTCAGAGGAGGAAGGGGAGGACCTGCCTCATTTCAGAGGAGGAAGGGGAGGACCTGCCTCATTTCAGAGGAGGAAGGGGAGGACCATCCTCATTTCAGAGGAGGAAGGGGAGGACCATCCTCATTTCAGAGGAGGAGGAAGGGGAGGACCTTCATTTCAGAGGAGGAAGGGGAGGACCATCCTCATTTCAGAGGAGGAAGGGGAGGACCATGCCTCATTTCAGAGGAGGAAGGGGAGGACCCGCCTCTTTCAGAGGAGGAAGGGGAGGACCTGCCTCATTTCAGAGGCAGGAAGGGGAGGCCTTCTTTCAGAGGAGGAAGGGGAGGACCATGCTCCTTGAATTTCATAAAAATAGTGAAATATTAATATTATAAATAATAAAAAGTTATCAATTTGAGATAAATTTACATCAACATATATTCACGAGGAAATAATTGATTAAAACACTGTTTTTCACTGAGGAGGTCTGGGAGTAGCCTCAACAGCACTCTGTAGGGTAGCACCTGGTTTAACCAGAGGAAGGGGAGGATCCTCCTCTGTGTACATTGACTCAATAGGAGGAGGCTCATGATTCTCACCCCCTTCCATTTCAGAGGAGGAATGACAACTTCCATTGTACATCCTCCAGATCAGAGCTCTTTCAGCATCAACTGACATGTTGTCCACCCAATCAAAGGTTCAGAGAATGAATCTAGTACTGAGAGCAGGAAGGGGAGCTAGCACTGCACTGCATAAAATGTGGTGAATTGACTCAAAAAATAGAGAAATTTAATAAACTTATAACAAATTAAAAGTCAATGTGCAGGGGTAAATTTACCTCATACCCATGCACATTGACTCAGTACTGGTACCCTGTGTATATGGCCAAGTTATTACACATACCCATGCACATTGACTCAGTACTGGTTCCCTGTGTATATAACCAAGTTATTACCTCATACCCCTGCAGTAGACTCAGTACTGGTACTCTGTGGGTAGCACCAAGGTTTAAAACCCAGGACAGTTGACTCATCCTGGTACCTCTGTGTACATTGACCAATTATTAAAACCCAGGAGGCATGACTTCTCACCCCCTTCCATAGACTTACAAACAGTAATTATGACAACTGGTCCCTTGTACATCCTCCAGCCTTGACTCAGAGCTCTTTATATAATCAACTTACATGTTGTCCACACAATCAAAGGTTCAGAGAATAACCAAGTTAAACCTCAGAAGCTACAGCTACTCAGTACTGGTACCCTGTGTATATAACCAAGTTAGAGAGAGAGAAAGTTACCTCAAACCCATGGACATTGACTCAGTACTGGTACCCTGTGTATATAACCAAGTTATTACCTCATACCCCTGTAGGGGTACTGGTAGGTAATAACCAAGTTATTACCTCAAACCATGGACATTGACTCAGTACTGGTACCCTGGTATATAACCAAGTTATTACACAGGGTACCCATGCACATTGACTCAATGTACTGGTAAAGAAGGGCATATAACCAAGTTAACTCTCTGACCCATGATGTTGACTAGATGGGGATGGAGAGAATATAACCAAGTTATTACCTCATCCCCATGCGCATTGACTCAGTACTGGTCCCTGTGTATATAACCAAGTTATCCCTCATACCCCTGCAGTACCAGAGACTGTTCCAGGTATATACCACATCCCCAACCCATGGACAGACTCAGAGACTGGTCCAGGTAGTTACCACATCCCCAAACCCATGGACATTGACTCAGTACTGTTCCAGTGTATATAACCAAGTTATTACCTCATACCCATCAGTTGACTCAGAGACTGGTTCCAGGTATTACCAAGTTATCCCCAACCCTCAGTACCAGAGACTGTTCCAGGTATATACCAAGTTATTACCCCAACCCATGCACAGTGACCAGAGACTGTTCCAGGTAGTTACCACATCCCCAACCCTGCACATTGACCAGAGACTGTTCCAGGTAGTTACCACATCCTCATACCCATGCAGACTCAGTACTGGTACCCTGTGTATATAACCAAGTCCCTCATACCCATCAGTACCAGAGACTGTTCCAGGTATTACCTCATCCCCATGCACAGACTCAGACTGTTACAGTGTATATAACCAAGTTATTACCTCAGTACCAGAGACTGTACTGGGTAGTTACCATTACCTCATACCCATGCACATTGACTCAGTACTGTTACCCTGGTATTACCACATCCCCATACCCATGCACATTGACTCAGACTGTTCCAGGTATTAACCACATTACCATACCCATCACATTGACTCAGACTGACTGTTCCAGGTTATTTACCTCATCCCCATGCGCATACCAGAGACTGTTCCAGGTATTACCTCATCCCCAGTACCAGACTCAGACTGTTCCAGGTAGTATAACCACATTACCTCCCCAGTACCAGACTGACTGTTCCAGGTAGTTACCTCATCCCCATGCACCAGACTCAGTACTGGTCCAGGTATATAACCAAGTTATTACCTCATCCCATGCACATTGACCAGAGACTGTTCCAGGTTATTACCAGATCCCCATGCACATTGACTCAGAGGTACCCTGTATATAACCAAGTTATTACCTCATACCCATGCAGTGACCAGTACTGGTACTGTTCCATATAACCAAGTTATTACCTCATCCCCATGCACATTGACCAGAGACTGTTCCATGTAGCTAACCAAGTTATTACCTCAGTACCAGAGACTCAGTTGGTACCAGTGTATATAACCACATCCCCATACCCATGCAGTACTCAGAGACTGTTCCAGGTTATTACCTCAAACCCCATGGACCCTCAGTACCAGAGACTGGTCCAGGTATATAACCACATCCCCATACCCATGCACATTGACTCAGTACTGACTGTTCCAGGTTAGTTACCACATCCCCAACCTCAGTACTGGACCCTGTTCCAGGTTATTACCTCATCCCATCAGTACTCAGTACTGACTGTTCCAGGTTATTACCTCATACCCATGGACAGTGACTCAGTACTGGTACCCTGTTCCAGGTTATTACCTCATCCCATGCACATTGACTCAGAGACTGTTATAGCCAAGATATTGTTACTCATTATGGATTTATTCCCCTTGTTATTATTTTTCTCCTGCATTGTTGGGAAGGGCCAGAGACTTTCACTGTTAGTCTACCACAAGCCTGACAAATAACATTTTATTTGATCCAGGCTACTTACCATGTGATTGTCTGAAGAGGCCAGAGACTGAGAGGTGAATTACCATTTCCCCAGTAATGTGACTGACTCCAGGTTGGGAACTTACTGACTGTCCCCAACCCTGCAGGTATGTGAGAGATGTTCCAGGAAGTTGTGGTAGATGCACAGACACGCCAGAAAGATGACAAATAATATAATATATGCCATTTACCAGAGACTGTTCCAGGTACTTACAGTCATGTGTGCATACATTCAGATGTATGGGTGGTCCAGGGGTTCGAACCCACTACCCTGGCGTTACAAGCGCCATGCTCTACCAGACAGTTCAGAACTGGAGGAGATGTTGTGTGATGTCTCAACGATGACCCCCTGGACAGGAGGATGACACAGAGACTGTCCCAGTGAAATAGTTATCCCTGTCCAAGATGGCTGCCATTATCCACTCTAGATTTACCAGAGACTGTTCAAAACAGAACACCTGTCTTTCCATGACATACCTCAGTTTACAAAACATTAAGAACACCTGTTCCAGGTGACACACCGACCAGGTGAATCCAGAGACTGTTCCAGGTCAGTTAAAACCAGGGATCCCCAGTATTTTCAGTACCAGAGACTGTTCCAAAGTAAACTACCACATCCCCAGACGCTAGTACCATGAATTGGTAGATTAGATAGAAAACACTCAAAAGTTTCTAAAACTGTTAAAATGATGTCTGTGAGTATAACAGAACTGATATGGCAGGTAAACCCCGTTACAAACCATCCCCAAAGTATTCAGAGACTGTTTTCAGGCTAGAACTTTAATCATCCCCAACCCCCAGATTGCAGTTCCTGTTCCACTAGATGCCAACAGTTTTTAGAATGAGTTTAGAATGTTTAAGGCTTAGAATGAGTTTATTTCTTTTTCATAACCAGAAATTGTTTTTTCTAGGTGGCTCCCATTTTGGCTGTACCAGAGACTGTTCTTTCTTATTTATTTCCAGTTAATATACTATTCTCTGTCTTAAATTTGATTGTTTATTTGCCATTAGGGTACCTACATCCTTATAAACGTTGTTTGACTTGTTTGGAAAAGTTCATTAGTAACATTTGGGATCCTTTTGTATGCATTTTGATGGAGGGAAACTGGATGGATTACTGACTGATCCGCAGCTAAACTGAGTTTTTATGGATATAAAGAAGGCCATTATCCCCAACAAAAGGACCATTTTGATGTAACTGTTCCAGGTGGTTGCCAACATCCCCAGATCATCAAAGACTTTTTAAAATCTCTATTTCTGACTTTAGTGTACCAACTCCCCTCAACCCTGTTGCACAATCCAGAGATTCTGTTCCTGTTATCACCCATGCAAAGGCCTTCCAGAGACTTGTTTTCCAGGTTAAAGAAGGGTACCACAACTCCCCATGATGTTGGTAGATGGGGATGAGACTAATGATCTCTTCAAGGTCAACCACATCCCCAACCCCCAGTACCAGAGACTGTTCCAGGTGGTTACCACATCCCCAGTACCAGAGACTGTTCCAGGTAGTTACCACATCCCCAACCCCCAGAACCAGAGACTGTTCCAGGTAGTTACCACATCCCCAACCCTCAGTACCAGAGACTGTTCCAGGTTGTTACCACATCCCCAACCCTCAGTACCAGAGACTGTTCCAGGTAGTTACCACATCCCCAACCCTCAGTACCAGAGACTGTTCCAGGTAGTTACCACATCCCCAACCCTCAGTACCAGAGACTGTTCCAGGTAGTTACCACATCCCCAACCCTCAGTACCAGAGACTGTTCCAGGTAGTTACCACATCCCCAACCCTCAGTACCAGAGACTGTTCCAGGTAGTTACCAGATCCCCAACCCCCAGTACCAGAGACTGTTCCAGGTAGATACCACATCCCCAACCCTCAGTACCAGAGACTGTTCCAGGTAGTTACCACATCCCCAACCCTCAGTACCAGAGACTGTTCCAGGTAGCTACCACATCCCCAACCCTCAGTTCCAGAGACTGTTCCAGGTAGTTACTACATCCTCAGTACCAGAGACTGTTCCAGGTAGTTACCAGATCCCCAACCCTCAGTACCAGAGACTGTTCCAGGTGGTTACCACATCCCCAGTACCAGAGACTGTTCCAGGTAGTTACCACATCCCCAACCCTCAGTACCAGAGACTGTTCCATGTAGCTACCACATCCTCAGTTCCAGAGACTGTTCCAGGTAGTTACCACATCCCCAGTACCAGAGACTGTTCCAGGTAGTTACCACATCCCCAACCCTCAGTACCAGAGACTGTTCCAGGTGGTTACCACATCCCCAACCCTCAGTACCAGAGACTGTTCCAGGTGGTTACCACATCCCCAACCCTCAGTACCAGAGACTGTTCCAGGTGGTTACCACATCCCCAACCCTCAGTACCAGAGACTGTTCCAGGTGGTTACCACATCCCCAGTACCAGAGACTGTTCCAGGTCTTACCACATCCCCAACCCTCAGTACCAGAGACTGTTCCAGGTAGTTACCTTCCCCAACCTCAGTACCAGAGACTGTTCAGGTGGTTACCACATCCCCAACCCTCAGTACCAGAGACTGTTCCTCAGGTGGTTACCACATCCCAACCTCAGTACCAGAGACTGTTCAGCCTGGTTACCACATCCCCAACCCTCAGCCTGGCTGTTCCGTTATCTTCAGCCTTTCTGTATCTTTATCTTCAGCCTGGCTGTTCCTTAATCTTCAGCCTGGCTGTTCCTTTATCTTCAGCCTGGCTGTTCCTTTATCTTCAGCCTGGCTGTTCCTTAATCTTCAGCCTGGCTGTTCCTTTATCTTCAGCCTGGCTGTTCCTTTATCTTCAGCCTGGCTGTTCCTTTATCTTCAGCCTGGCTGTTCCTTAATCTTCAGCCTGGCTGTTCTTTTATCTTCAGCCTGGCTGTTCCTTTATCTTCAGCCTGTCTGTTCCTTTATCTTCAGCCTGGCTGTTCCTTAATCTTCAGCCTGGCTGTTCTTTTATCTTCAGCCTGGCTGTTCCTTTATCTTCAGCCTGGCTGTTCCTTTATCTTCAGCCTGGCTGTTCTTTAAACTTCATGCCTGGCTGTTCCTTTATCTTCAGCCTGGCTGTTCTTTTATCTTCAGCCTAGCTGTTCCTTTATCTTCAGCCTGGCTGTTCTTTTATTTTCAGCCTGGCTGTTCTTTTATCTTCAGCCTGGCTGTTCCTTTATCTTCAGCCTGGCTGTTCCTTTATCTTCAGCCTGGCTGTTCCTTTACCTTCAGCCTGGCTGTTCCTTTATCTTCAGCCTGGCTGTTCCTTTATATTCAGCCTGGCTGTTCCTTTATCTTCATCCTAGCAGTTAGTCTCATTTGACTGATCATCCAGACTTTGAGTTTGATTATGTCCTCATGTGACTGATCAACCCTGCTTTGAGCTTGATTATGTCCTCATGTGACTGATCAACCCTGGCTGGAGCTTGATTATGTCCTCATGTGACTGATCAACCCTGCTTTGAGCTTGATTATGTCCTCATGTGACTGATCAACCCTGGCTGGAGCTTGATTATGTCCTCATGTGACTGATCAACCCTGGCTGAAGCTTGATTATGTCCTCATGTGACTGATCAACCCTGGCTGAAGCTTGATTATGTCCTCATGTGACTGATCAACCCTGGCTGAAGCTTGATTATGTCCTCATGTGACTGATCAACCCTGGCTGGAGCTTGATTATGTCCTCAGTTCCTGACTGCTGAGGAAAAGAGAAGTAGCAGCAGCTCCTGTGTTGTACGATACTGGATATAGTATTGTATGGACGCTCTACCTGACTTGTGTGTGGTGTGATGTTGGAGTTCAAACATGGTTCTTCTTGGATGTGAGGTAGAAGACAAGGAGGGGGAGGAGGAGGAGGAGGAAGGAGAAGAATGTGAACAGTACAGATTCAGCCGTCCATCACTCTATATGGGTATGTTTGCTGAACACTACTTACATATCTTTAATGAATTCTTATAAAACATATCCAGTTTGTACGTAATTAATAAAATATTCAGCAAAATCCATTGAAACACAAACAAACAGCCCTGTGACTGATCTTGTATTGACTCTTGCTTGAGGTTTCACTTGATGGTAAATCAATGCAGTCACCTTCCGGAGACACCTGAAACCCCACCTCTTTAAGGAATACCTAGGATAGGATAAGTAATCCTTCTCACCCCCCCCTTTAAGATTTAGATGCACTATTGTAAAGTGACTGTTCCACTGGATGTCATAAGGTGAATGCACCAATTTGTAAGTAGCTCTGGATAAGAGCGTCTGCTAAATGACTTAAATGTAAATGTAAATGTATGATCTCAATGAGGGAAATGTACACCCTTACACTAACCCTTAAACAACCTTCACACCCTGACCTTTACACCCTGACCCTCAAACTAACCCTAATCCATTAATTATCAACATTAACTTGACCTCAATCATTTTAATACCGTGATATCCATAAACGTGAAAAGTCCAAATCAAAATATCCCCTTTAACAGACCCACTGATGGAACCGATCTAGGAAGCTGTGCTTGTTGAGCTCATAGAAGTCTGTTCCTTTAAAGATGGCGTACTGGTCCTTTAAGGCCAGCTTCTCCAACACTTCCTGTTCCACGTCGGTCCCCATGGCGATCACCGTGGAGACTGCCTGGTTGTTTCGCATGGCGTCGACCCCCTCGTCCAGCCCCTTCCTCCCGGTGACGCCGTCAGTGATGAAGACGAAGTTGAGCTCGGCGTGGCGTCTGGTCTGGCGGACGTTGAGCCGCGTCAGAACGTGGTCTACGGTGTGTGAGATGGCCGCCCCCACCATAGAAGAAGACATGTCATGATAGTCCATGCTGGCCAGACCCTCTAGGATGGACGGAAGGTCGTGGGTCATGTGAAAGGCCAGGTGATGCTCAGCTTCTCCTCCGTACTGTAGCAGGGCCATGCGGGCTCCCTGGCGATCGTTCTTGTCCTGCGCCAGCGTCAAGTGGTTCGCCAAGTGCTGGACGAAGTCACGGACTTGGTTGAAGTTCTCATAACCAAGACGTTCAGAACCGTCCAGAAGAAACACCAGGTCAACAGGTCTGTCAATACACTGTGCCACCTCTGGTTCTGATGAAGGCAAAGTCAGTGAACGCTCAGTCATATATTTTAGTTTGAAACCTTATCATTACTGTATAATGTAGTACAAATTGACCAATTGTGTATTTTTCCAGACAGTATAACTCGGATGAAAGACTAATCTTGTACAATGACAATAGAGTATACAGTAACAAGTAAATACTGACCTGTTACGCAGGGCAAGTCAGGGCAAACAATAACGGGCTCTAGAAGAGAAATTAAAAAAGGTTAGGTTCTACCTACAATTGGTGGTGGCATTACAGACTGAGTCTGAGACATCCTGTCAGAGACACCCAACATGTCCTGTCAGAGACATGTCCTGTCAGAGACATGTCCTGTCAGACACCCAACATGTCCTGTCAGAGACACCCAACATGTCCTGTCAGAGACACCCAACATGTCCTGTCAGAGACACTGTCCTGTCAGACACCCAACATGTCCTGTCAGAGACACCCATCATGTCCTGTCTGAGACACCCAACATGTCCTGTCCTGTCAGAGACATCCTGTCAGACACCCAACATGTCATGTCAGAGACACCCATCATGTCCTGTCAGAGACACCCATCATGTCCTGTCAGAGACACCCATCATGTCCTGTCAGAGACACCCATCATGTCCTGTCAGAGACACCCATCATGTCCTGTCAGAGACACCCATCATGTCCTGTCAGAGACACCCAACATGTCCTGTCATAGACACCCATCATGTCCTGTCTGAGACACCCATCATGTTCTGCCTCAGAGACACCCAACATGTCCTGTCAGAGACACCCAACATGTCCTGTCAGAGACACCCAACATGTCCTGTCTGAGACACCCATCATGTCCTGTCAGAGACATCCAACATGTCCTGTCATAGACACCCAACATGTCCTGTCTGAGACACCCATCATGTCCTGTCTGAGACATCCTGTCAGAGACACCCAACATGTCCTGTCTGAGACACCCAACATGTCCTGTCTGAGACACCCATCATGTCCTGTCTGAAACACCCAACATGTCCTGTCTGAGACACCCATCATGTCCTGCTCTAGTCTAGTAACACCAGTCAACACCCATCTTGTCCTGTCTGAAACACCCAACATGTCCTGTCAGAGACATCATGTCCTGTCATCATGTCCTGTCTGAGACATCATGTCATCATGTCCTGTCTGAGACACCCATCATGTTCTGCTCTAGTCTAGTAGCACCAGTCTCTTGGCCTGACACCCATCTTGTCCTCACCAGACACCCATCTGTCCTGCCTGAGACACCCATCACAACACCCATCATGTCCTGTCTGAGACACCCATCATGTCCTGTCTGAGACACCCCATCATGTCCTGTCTGAGACACCCAGTCCTAGTCTGAGCCACCCATCATGTCCTGTCTGAGACACCCATCATGTCCTGTCTGAGACACATCATGTCCTGTCTGGACACCCATCATGTCCTGTCTGAGACACCCATCATGTCCTGTCTGTCATTACCTGAGAGACACCCATCATGTCCTGTCTGAGACATCCATCATGTCCTGTCTGAGACATCCATCGTGTCCTGCTCTAGTCTAGTAGCACCAGTCTGAGGCTCACCACCAATTACATTTACATTACATTTAAGTCATTTAGAGGCTCTTATCCAGAGCGACAAAATTGGTGCATTCACCTTATGACATCCAGTGGGACAGTCACTTAACAATAGTGCATCTAAAACTTAGGGGGTGGGGTGAGGCTCATCCTAGGTATTCCTTAAAGAGGTGGGGTTTCAGGTGTCTCCGGAAGGTGGTGATTGACCAGTGTCCTGGCGTCGTGAGGGAGTTTGTTCCACCATTGGGGGCCAGAGCACCAGACTGGGCTGAGCGGGAACTGGTTCCTCAGTACAACACGAGGATGAGACACCATCATGTCTACTCTAGTCTAGTAGCCCCAGTCTGAAGCTCACCACCAATGGTCAGTACAACAGTCTGAGGCTCACCACCAATGGTCAGTCAACACCAGTCTGAAGTCAGTACAACACCAGTCTGAGGCTCACCACCAATGGTCAGTACAACACCAGTCAGTACAACACCAGTCTGAGGCTCACCACCAATGGTCAGTACAACACCAGTCTGAGGTCGGTACAACACCAGTCTGAGGTCGGTGCAACACCAGTCTGAGGTCGGTGCAACACCAGTCTGAGGTCTGTACAACACCAGTCTGAGGTCGGTACAACACCAGTCTGAGGTACAACACCAGTCTGTACAACACCAGTCTGAGGTCGGTGTCAACACCAGTCTGAGGTCTGTGCAACACCAGTCTGAGGTCTGTACAACACCAGTCTGAGGTCGGTACAACACCAGTCTGAGGTCGGTGCAACACCATCTCTGTACAACACCAGTCTGAGGTCTGTACAACACCAGTCTGAGGTCTGTACAACACCAGTCTGAGGTCGGTACAACACCATTCTGAGGTCGGTACAACACCATTCTGAGGTCTGTACAACACCAGTCTGAGGTCTGTACAACACCAGTCTGAGGTCGGTACAACACCAGTCTGAGGTCGGTACAACACCAGTCTGAGGTCTGTACAACACCAGTCTGAGGTCTGTACAACACCAGTCTGAGGTCGGTACAACACCAGTCTGAGGTCGGTACAACACCAGTCTGAGGTCGGTACAACACCAGTCTGAGGTCTGTACAACACCAGTCTGAGTTCGGTACAACACCAGTCTGAGGTCGGTACAACACCAGTCCAACATGATATCCAACATGTAGTTAGTCTGTGAAAACGCTGCTACTCCCGTATGGAATCGGGAGAGGCGAAGGTCGAGAGCCATACATCCTCCGAAACACGACCCTGCCAAGTCACACTGCTTCTTGACACATTGCTCACTTAGTCCAGAAGACAGTCTAATACACCGTAGAACTGGCGACCGTTCCGTGCATGTGTCCGGACTGCCACAGGAGTCACTAGAGCGCGATGGGACAAGAACATGCGTCCAAACCCTCCCCTAACCCGGACGACACTGGGCCAATTGTGCACTGCTTCATGGGTCTCCCGATCGCGGCCGGCTGCGACACAGCCCGAGGTTGAACCTGAGTCTGTAGTGACGCCTCAAGCATTGCGATGCAGTGTCGTAGACCGCTGCGCCACTCGGGAGGCCAATATTGACATGTCTTAAGACACCATCTCTTGCTTTAGGAGATACATTTATATCAATAATAGTCTCACCAGGGCAGAGCACCGACTCCATCCTGTCTATAAAGTTATCTGCCACCAGGTCAGCGAAACGTGTCATCCCCGTCACGCGATCATGCCTCTGGCATGCGATGGACTCGAGGCTCTCGTGCTGTCCCTCCCGGCCGAACATATCCCCGACCCCGATGGCGTTCACGTCCACGCTGGGGTCGTCGCAGAGGTAGGTCAGCAGAGAGTCATCATCCCGCGGGTCGAAGCGTCCGTCCGTGATGACCACGACTGACACCTGTTAAGAATGGAGTGTTAGGCCACAGCAAGACAGAGTTCACTTTCCCATCCACATGGGGGCAGCAGCGACCATGTTACAGATTATTTAGCCAGGCCTCAGACCCATAGATACTATATAGCAAGAACAGACATAATCATAGGCTAGCTAAGTGGTTCACAGCACACCTTGGCTCTGGTCCGCCGGCTGTCCCTGATCAGGTGGTCATAGGCAAACTTCAGAGCGGAGGGAGTCCAGGTGCCCCCGGCTATCCACTGGAGGTTCTTCACAGCCACCTGCAAGTCAGAGATGGAGACTGTTAAGCCTGCTGAGCTTAAAGCATTAGCTTGCGGAGTAATGCCAGTCACTGAACCAGCTACACGGACCTTGAAGGCAGAGATGGAGTCTATGTTGGAGTCATTAAGTCGGATGGCCTCGAATGTCCCGTTGTGACTGTACTGCACAACACCAACCCTGGTTCCTGAGGAGAGAAGAGGGATCTATGAGAATGTCTGTACATGGGAACCAGAAGTGGTATGGTGAACCATGCTGATGTGATGAGTCATCAACCATGAGACTTTATTGCTCAGGCTTTAGCTCAGCAGACCCATACAGGTTTTAAACCAGTCTGTCACACAGGTAGTTAGAAAGGGCTGTACCTAAAGAGGTCATCTTTTACCTGTCTCTGAATGTGGGTGTGTTGCCATGGATCCCAGCCTGTTGATGGTGTTGATGACAAAGTTCTTCTCCAGGGTGAAGTTGGTCAGACCCACTGACTCTGAGCTGTCAATCACAAACACAATGTCCAGCGCCCCGCATCTCTTCTCACAGTCTGCAGGGGAAACACAGAACCAGGATGGATTAGGAGCAGCATTGGAAACTTTCACGGTTTTAAATCTTCATACATATCATAGCCACCAAAATGTCTGTCAATTCAATACAATGTCATTGTCCCTCGAGGAGAAATTTCATTTGGCGTATCTACACATAGAAGACTACATACCTGGATATCATCATCACTTACCACAACAACCACATGACATCACAGTCCTAAGTCATCATCACTTACCACATGACATCACAGTCCTAAATCATCATCACTTACCACATGACATCACAGTCCTAAATCATCATCACTTACCACATGACATCACAGTCCTAAATCATCATCACATGACATCACAGTCCTAAGTCATCACCACTTACCACATGACATCACAGTCCTAAATCATCATCACTTACCACATAACATCACAGTCCTAAGTCATCATCACTTACCAAAACAACCATATGACATCACAGTCCTAAATCATCATCACTTACCACATGACATCACAGTCCTAAATCATCATCACTTACCATATGACATCACAGTCCTAAGTCATCATCACTTACCACATGACATCACAGTCCTAAGTCATCATCACTTACCACATGACATCACAGTCCTAAATCATCACCACTTACCACATGACATCACAGTCCTAAGTCATCATCACTTACCACAACAACCACATGACATCACAGTCCTAAGTCATCATCACTTACCACATGACATCACAGTCCGAAGTCATCATCACTTACCGCATGACATCACAGTCCAAGATCATCATCCCTTACCACATGACATCACAGTCCTAAGTCATCATCACTTACCACATGACATCACAGTCCTAAGTCATCATCACTTACCACATGTCATCACAGTCCTAAGTCATCATCACTTACCACAACAACCACATGTCTCTCTGATGTAGCTCATAACATCACAGTCCTAAATCAAAGCAGATCAGTATTATAAACAGACACAAACAGACACAACAGGAACAGGTCAGTAGTATTATTATGCATGAGAGCACCAGCTGTTCCGGATGACTGTGTGATCACGCTCTCCGCAGCCGATGTGAGTAAGACCTTTAAACAGGTCAACATTCACAAGGCCGCAGGGCCAGACGGATTACCAGGATGTGTGCTCCGAGCATTCACTGACCAACTGGCAAGTGTCTTCACTGATATGTTATTTACTGCTGCTCTTTAATGATTTGTTATTTTTATCTCTTACTTTTTTGGGGGGGGGGTTCTTAAAACTGCATTGTTGGTGAGGGCTTGTAAATGAGCATTTCACTGTAAGTTCTACACCTGTTGTAATCAGCATTTCACTGTAAGTTCTACACCTGTTGTAATCAGCATTTCACTGTAAGGTCTACTACACCTGTTGTAATCAGCATTTCACTGTAAGGTCTACTACACCTGTTGTAATCAGCATTTCACTGTAAGTTCTACACCTGTTGTAATCAGCATTTCACTGTAAGTTCTACACCTGTTGTAATCAGCATTTCACTGTAAGTTCTACACCTGTTGTATTCAGCATTTCACTGTAAGGTCTACTACACCTGTTGTAATCAGCATTTCACTGTAAGGTCTACTACACCTGTTGTAATCAGCATTTCACTGTAAGGTCTACTACACCTGTTGTAATCAGCATTTCACTGTAAGGTCTACTACACCTGTTGTAATCAGCATTTCACTGTAAGGTCTACTACACCTGTTGTAATCAGCATTTCACTGTAAGTTCTACACCTGTTGTAATCAGCATTTCACTGTAAGGTCTACTACACCTGTTGTAATAAGCATTTCACTGTAAGGTCTACTACACCTGTTGTAATCAGCATTTCACTGTAAGTTCTACACCTGTTGTATTCAGCATTTCACTGTAAGTTCTACACCTGTTGTAATCGGCGCATGTGACAAATAAACTTTGATTTGATTAATCAGATATGACACTATAGGAACAGATCAGTAGTATTATTGATCAGTAGATTTATTGATCAGATATGACACCATATGATCAGATCAGTAGTATCATTGGTCAGTAGTATTATTGATCAGTAGTATTATTGATCAGATATGACACCATAGGATCAGATCTGTAGTATTATTGATCAGTAGATTTATTGATCAGATATGACACCATATGATCAGATCAGTAGTATCATTGGTCAGTAGTATTATTGATCAGTAGTATTATTGATCAGTAGTATTATTGATCAGTAGTATTATTGATCAGAGTATTATTGATCAGATATGACACTATAGGATCAGATCAGTAGTATTATTGATCAGTAGTTTTATTGATCAGATATGACACCATAGGATCAGATCAGATAGTATTATTGATCAGTAGTATTATTGATCAGATATGACACCATATGATCAGATCAGTAGTATTATTGATCAGTAGTATTATTGATCAGTAGTATTATTGATCAGATATGACACTATAGGATCAGATCAGTAGTATTATTGATCAGTAGTATTATTGATCAGTAGTATTATTCATCAGATATGACACCATAGGATCAGATCAGTAGTATTATTGATCAGTAGTATTATTGATCTGATATGACACCATAGGATCAGATCAGTAGTATTATTGATCAGTAGTATTATTGATCAGATATTATTTATCAGATATGCCACTATAGGATCAGATCAGTAGTGTTATTGATCAGTAGTATTATTGATCAGATATGTCACCATAGGATCAGATCGATAATATTATTGATCAGTAGTATTATTGATCAGATATGACACCATATGATCAGATCAGTAGTATTATTGATCAGTAGTATTATTGATCAGTAGTATTATTTATCAGATATGACACTATAGGATCAGATCAGTAGTATTATTGATCAGATATGACACCATAGGATCAGATCAGTAGTATCATTGGTCAGTAGTATTATTTATCAGATATGCCACTATAGGATCAGATCAGTAGTATTATTGATCAGTAGTATTATTGATCAGATATGACACTATAGGAACAGATCAGTAGTATTATTGATCAGTAGTATTATTGATCACCATATCGTTGATCACATATTATTGATCAGATATGCCATTGGATCAGATCATTAGTGTTATTGATCAGTAGTATTATTGATCAGTAGTATTATTCATCAGATATGACACCATAGGATCAGATCAGTAGTATTATTGATCAGTAGTATTATTGATCAGATATGACACCATAGGATCAGATCAGTAGTATTATTGATCAGTAGTATTATTGATCAGTAGTATTATTGATCACTAGTATTATTGATCAGATATGACACTATAGGATCAGATCAGTAGTATTATTGATCAGTAGTATTATTGATCAGTAGTATTATTGATCAGATATGTACTTAGGATGATCAGTAGTATTATTGATCAGTAGTATTATTGATCAGATATGACACCATAGGATCAGATCGAGATCAGTAGTATTATTGATCAGATATGACACTATATGATCAGATCATTAGTGTTATTGATCACTAGTATTATTGATCTGATATGACACCATAGGATCAGATCAGTAGTATTATTGATCAGTAGTTTTATTGATCAGTAGTATTATTGATCAGATATGACACTATAGGAAGAGATCAGTAGTATTATTGATCAGTAGTATTATTGATCAGATATGACACTATAGGATCAGATCAGTAGTATTATTGATCAGCAGTATTGTTGATCAGTAGTATTATTGATCAGTAGTATTATTGATCAGATATGACACCATAGGATCAGATCAGTAGTATTATTGATCAGTAGTATTATTGATCAGTAGTATTATTGATCAGTAGTATTATTTATCAGATATGCCACTATAGGATCAGATCAGTAGTGTTATTGATCAGTAGTATTATTGATCAGATATGACACTATAGGATCAGATCAGATCAGTAGTATTATTGATCAGATATGACACCATATGATCAGATCAGTAGTATTATTGATCAGGAGCATTATTGATATATGTATAGGATCAGATCAGTAGTATTATTGATCAGTAGTATTATTGATCAGATATGCCACTATAGGATCAGATCAGTAGTATTATTGATCAGTAGTATTATTGATTAGTAGTATTATTCATCAGATATGACACCATAGGATCAGATCAGAAGTATTATTGATTAGTAGTATTATTGATTAGTAGTATTATTCATCAGATATGACACCATAGGATCAGATCAGTAGTATTATTGATCAGCAGTATTGTTGATCAGTAGTATTATTGATCAGTAGTATTATTGATCAGATATGACATTATTGATCAGATCATGTATTATTGATCAGTAGTATTATTGATCAGTAGTATTATTAATCAGATATGACACTATAGGATCAGTTAGTAGTATTATTCATCAGATATGACACCATAGGATCAGATCAGTAGTATTATTGATCAGTAGTATTATTGATCACTAGTATTATTGATCACTAGTATTATTAATCAGATATGACACTATAGGATCAGATCAGTAGTATTATTGATCAGATATGACACTATAGGACCAGATCAGTAGTATTATTGATCAGCAGTATTATTGATCAGATATGATACCATATGCTCAGATCAGTAGTATTATTGATCAGTAGTATTATTGATCAGGAGCATTATTCATCAGATACGACACTATAGGAGCAGATAAGTAGTATTATTGATCAGATATGCCACTATATGATCAGATCAGTAGTATTATTGATCAGTAGTATTATTGATCAGTGGTATTATTCATCAGATATGACACTATAGGATCTGATCAATAGTATTATTGATCAGTAGTATTATTGATCAGTAGTGTTAAACAGGTATGACACTATAGGATCAGATCAGTAGTATTATTGATCAGTAGTATTATTCATCAGATATGACACGATAGGAACACATTGAATCTCTTCATATCATGATGTTTTTAATTTAAAGTTTACAGTTTACAGTTGACTTACAGAAAGGCCAGGGTCTCCCTCTGGTCCAGGATTACCCTGTAAGAAAAATGTACCGATCGGTAAACAGACATTGGGGCGGCAGGTAGCTTAGTGTTGGGCCAGTAACCTAAAGGTTGCTCGATCGAATCCCTGAACTGACAAGGTAAAAATCTGTCGTTCTGCCCCTGAACAAGGCAGTTAACCCACTGTTCTAGGCCGTCATTGAAAATAATAATTAGTTCTTTAACTGACTTGCCCAGTTAAATAAAGGTTAAATCAAAATGAAGTGGAGCTTGAACAGTAAGTCAAATGTTCTTCTGCTGTCTGATCAGAGTCAGAGTAACGCAGGCAGGCGGTGTCCTGTGGTAGTATACTCACAGGAGCTCCAGGGCCTCCTCTGGATCCTCTCCTCCCATTCACTCCCTGTTGACCTGGATGTCCCTGGACAACAATAACACAAAGACAGATTCTTCAGTGAGCCCAAACAAATGTTACTCAGCTGGGTTAGCTCACCACTTCTCAAGAATAGAACACAAACATGTTCTTTAGAGCACTGATTCCTTCCTTCCAGAATGCTCTAAGGTTAGCAGCTGCCAAGGTAACCCTGGACTTCACCTCTTAAAGACACACTCTGGGATCTTAAGCACAACATTCCTAACATATTGCAAAAATTGCATGACGTAGTATTTATTAAGGATCCTCATTAGCTCTTCCTCCAAACAAATTAATTGAATCAAGTCAAACAGTACATGTAACATTATTACATTAGTACATATCTTTAAATACAACATTTATAATACCACCATTCTGTCTGTGTAGAGTTTGTGTGCTAGAGTGTGTGTCTGTGCCTGTTTGTGTCTCTTCACAGTCCCCGCTGTTCCATCAGGTTCCATCAGGTGTATGTTTACCTGTTTTTCAAATCTGATTCTACTGCTGCATCAGTTACCTGATGTGGAATAGAGTTCCATGTAGTCATGGTTCTATGTAGTACTGTGTGCCTCCCAGAGTCTGTTCTGGACTTGGGGACTGTGAAGAGACCTCTGGTGGCATGTCTTGTGGGGTATGCATGGGTGTCTGAACTGTGTGCTAGTAATTTAGACAGACAGCTCGGTGCATTCAACATGTCAATACCTCTCATAAATACAAGTAGTTATGAAGTTAATCTGTCCTCCACTTTGAGCCAGGAGAGATTGACATGAATAGTATTAATATTAGCCTTGTTGATAATGTTGTTAAGAAGGTAGAAACTAGGGCCTGTAGGACCTGCCTTGTTAATAATGTTGTTAAGCAGGTAGAAACTAGGACCTGTAGGACCTGCCTTGTTGATAATGTTGTTAAGAAGGTAGAAACTAGGGCCTGTAGGACCTGCCTTGTTAATAATGTTGTTAAGCAGGTAGAAACTAGGACCTGTAGGACCTGCCTTGTTGATAATGTTGTTAAGAAGGTAGAAACTAGGGCCTGTAGGACCTGCCTTGTTGATAATGTTGTTAAGAAGGTAGAAACTAGGACCTGTAGGACCTGCCTTGTTGATAATGTTGTTAAGAAGGTAGAAACTAGGACCTGTAGGACCTGCCTTGTTGATAATGTTGTTAAGAAGGTAGAAACGAGGGCCTGTAGGACCTGCCTTGTTGATAATGTTGTTAAGAAGGTAGAAACTAGGACCTGTAGGACCTGCCTTGTTGATATTGTTGTTAAGAAGGTAGAAACTAGGACCTGTAGGACCTGCCTTGTTGATAATGTTGTTAAGAATGTAGAAACTAGGACCTGTAGGACCTGCCTTGTTGATAATGTTGTTAAGAAGGTAGAAACTAGGACCTGTAGGACCTGCCTTGTTGATAATGTTGTTAAGAAGGTAGAAACTAGGACCTGTAGGACCTGCCTTGTTGATAATGTTGTTAAGAATGTAGAAACTAGGACCTGTAGGACCTGCCTTGTTGATAATGTTATTAAGAAGGTTGAAACTAGGGCCCTTATGACCTGCCTTGTTGATAGTGTTGTTAAGAAGGTAGAAACTAGGACCTGTAGGACCTGCCTTGTTGATAGTGTTGTTAAGAAGGTAGAAACTAGGGCCTGTAGGACCTGCCTTGTTGATAATGTTGTTAAGAAGGTAGAAACTAGGACCTGCCTTGTTAATAATGTTGTTAAGCAGGTAGAAACTAGGACCTGTAGGACCTGGCTTGTTGATAATGTTATTAAGAAGGTTGAAACTAGGGCCCTTATGACCTGCCTTGTTGATAGTGTTGTTAAGAAGGTAGAAACTAGGACCTGTAGGACCTGCCTTGTTGATAGTGCTGTTAGGAAAGTAGAAACTAGGGCCTGTAGGACCTGCCTTGTTGATAATGTTGTTAAGAAGGAAGAAACTAGGGCCTGTAGGACCTGCCTTGTTGATAATGTTGTTAAGAAGGTAGAAACTAGGACCTGTAGGACCTGCCTTGTTGATAATGTTGTTAATAAGGTAGAAACTAGGACCTGTAGGACCTGCCTTGTTGATAATGTTGTTAAGAAGGTAGAAACTAGGGCCTGTAGGACCTGCCTTGTTGATTTATGTTGTTAAGAAGGTAGAAACTAGGGCCTGTAGGACCTGCCTTGTTGATAATGTTGTTAATAAGGTAGAAACTAGGGCCTGTAGGACCTGCCTTGTTGATAATGTTGTTAAGAAGGTAGAAACTAGGACCTGTAGGACCTGCCTTGTTGATAATGTTGTTAAGAAGGTAGAAACTAGGACCTGTAGGACCTGCCTTGTTGATAATGTTGTTAAGAATGTAGAAACTAGGGCCTGTAGGACCTGCCTTGTTGATAATGTTGTTAAGAAGGTAGAAACTAGGGCCTGTAGGACCTGCCTTGTTGATAGTGTTGTTAAGAAGTTAGAAACTAGGACCTGTAGGACCTGCCTTGTTGATAATGTTGTTAAGAAGGTAGAAACTAGGGCCTGTAGGACCTGCCTTGTTGATAATGTTGTTAAGAAGGTAGAAACTAGGACCTGTAGGACCTGCCTTGTTGATAATGTTGTTAATACGGTAGAAACTAGGACCTGTAGGACCTGCCTTGTTGATAATGTTGTTAAGAAGGTAGAAACTAGGGCCTGTAGGACCTGCCTTGTTGATTTATGTTGTTAAGAAGGAAGAAACTAGGACCTGTAGGACCTGCCTTGTTGATAATGTAGTTAAGAAGGTAGAAACTCGGGCCTGTAGGACCTGCCTTGTTGATAATGTTGTTAAGAAGGTAGAAACTAGGGCCTGTAGGACCTGCCTTGTTGATAATGTTGTTAAGAAGGTAGAAACTAGGGCCTGTAGGACCTGCCTTGTTGATAATGTTGTTAAAGAAGGTAGAAACTAGGGCCTGTAGGACCTGCTTTGTTGATAATGTTGTTAAGAAGGTAGAAACTAGGGCCTGTAGGACCTGCCTTGTTGATTTATGTTGTTAAGAATGAAGAAACTAGGACCTGTAGGACCTGCCTTGTTGATAATGTTGTTAAGAAGGTAGAAACTCGGGCCTGTAGGACCTGCCTTGTTGATAATGTTGTTAAGAAGGTAGAAACTAGGGCCTGTAGGACCTGCCTTGTTGATAATGTTGTTAAGAAGGTAGAAACTAGGGCCTGTAGGACCTGCCTTGTTGATAATGTTGTTAAGAAGGTAGAAACTAGGACCTGTAGGACCTGCCTTGTTGATAATGTTGTTAAGAAGGTAGAAACTAGGGCCCGTAGGACCTGCCTTGTTGATAATGTTGTTAAGAAGGTAGAAACTAGGGCCTGTAGGACCTGCCTTGTTGATAATGTTGTTAAGAAGGTAGAAACTAGGGCCTGTAGGACCTGCCTTGTTGATAGTGTTGTTAAGAAGGTAGAAACTAGGACCTGTAGGACCTGCCTTGTTGATAATGTTGTTAAGAAGGTAGAAACTAGGACCTGTAGGACCTGCCTTGTTGATAATGTTGTTAAGAAGGTAGAAACTAGGACCTGTAGGACCTGCCTTGTTGATAATGTTGTTAAGAAGGAAGAAACTAGGGCCTGTAGGACCTGTCTTGTTGATAATGTTGTTAAGAAGGTCGAAACTAGGGCCTGTAGGACCTGCCTTGTTGATAATGTTGTTAAGAAGGTAGAAACTAGGGCCTGCCTTGTTGATAATGTTGTTAAGAAGACAGAGCAGTGCTTTATTATAGACCGTTAATATGTTTTGACCATGACAGTTTACAATCCAGGGTTACTCCAAGCAGTTTAGTCTCAACTTGCTCAATTTCTAAATTATTTATTACAAGATTTAGTTGAGAGTTGAGGTTTGGGGTTTAGTGAATGATTTCACTAAATTCGGACTAACTTATTTCTTGGCACCCATTCTGAAACTGACTGCAGATCTTTGTTAAGTGTTGCAGTCATTTCACTTGCTGTGGTAGCTGACGTGTAGTGTTGAGTCCACAGCATACATAGACATCTTCAGAACACTGACTCAGTTCTCAAGAATATTTATCTCAGGCTTGGCAACTACCAAAGCAAATCCTAGGCTAACCATCCACATTACTGGATATAAACTAATCCACGTGTATATTCAGCTGTTCATGACAGCAGCTGGAGCTTACCGGTTCACCGTTTGGACCTTTCATCCCAGCTTCTCCTTTGTTACCACAATTCCCTCTGCTTCCCCAAGGGCCTGGACGTCCATTGTCCCCTATAGCTCCCTGACAGACAGACAAACAGACAGAACAGCATCATAGTACAACAGTATTGTGAACTCTTGAGCTGACGACATTCATCTTGTCAAAGGTCAAACGGTACCGTTTCTCCTCTTAGTCCCGGATAGTTGAACCCATCTCTTCCTTTGTCACCCTAAAACACAGAAGAAGATTAACTACATTACTCTTTGGGAAGTGTCCACTAACAACATTACACTGTGGGAAGTGTCCACTAACTACAGTACACTGTGGGAAGTGTCCACTAACTACAGTACACTGTGGGAAGTGTCCACTAACTACAGTACACTGTGGGAAGTGTCCACTAACTACAGTACACTGTGGGAAGTGTCCACTAACTACAGTACACTGTGGGAAGTGTCCACTAACTACAGTACACTGTGGGAAGTGTCCACTAACTACAGTACACTGTGGGAAGTGTCCACTAACTACAGTACACTGTGGGAAGTGTCCACTAACTACAGTACACTGTGGGAAGTGTCCACTAACTACAGTACACTGTGGGAAGTGTCCACTAACTACATTACACTGTGGGAAGTGTCCACTAACTACATTACTCTTTGGGAAGTGTGTCCACTAACTACAGTACACTGTGGGAAGTGTCCACTAACTACAGTACACTGTGGGAAGTGTCCACTAACTACAGTACACTGTGGGAAGTGTCCACTAACTACAGTACACTGTGGGAAGTGTCCACTAACTACATTACACTGTGGGAAGTGTCCACTAACTACATTACACTGTGGGATGTGTCCACTAACTACATTACACTGTGGGAAGTGTCCACTAACTACATTACACTGTGGGAAGTGTCCACTAACTACATTACACTGTGGGAAGTGTCCACTAACTACATTACACTGTGGGAAGTGTCCACTAACTACATTACACTGTGGGAAGTGTCCACTAACTACAGTACACTGTGGGAAGTGTCCACTAACTACAGTACACTGTGGGAAGTGTCCACTAACTACATTACTCTTTGGGAAGTGTCCTCTAACTACAGTACACTGTGGGAAGTGTCCACTAACTACAGTACACTGTGGGAAGTGTCCACTAACTACAGTACACTGTGGGAAGTGTCCACTAACTACATTACACTGTGGGAAGTGTCCACTAACTACATTACTCTTTGGGAAGTGTGTCCACTAACTACAGTACACTGTGGGAAGTGTCCACTAACTACAGTACACTGTGGGAAGTGTCCACTAACTACAGTACACTGTGGGAAGTGTCCACTAACTACAGTACACTGTGGGAAGTGTCCACTAACTACAGTACACTGTGGGAAGTGTCCACTAACTACATTACTCTGTGGGAAGTGTCCACTAACTACATTACACTGTGGGAAGTGTCCACTAACTACATTACACTGTGGGATGTGTCCACTAACTACATTACACTGTGGGAAGTGTCCACTAACTACATTACACTGTGGGAAGTGTCCACTAACTACATTACACTGTGGGAAGTGTCCACTAACTACATTACACTGTGGGAAGTGTCCACTAACTACAGTACACTGTGGGAAGTGTCCACTAACTACAGTACACTGTGGGAAGTGTCCACTAACTACATTACTCTTTGGGAAGTGTCCTCTAACTACAGTACACTGTGGGAAGTGTCCACTAACTACAGTACACTGTGGGAAGTGTCCACTAACTACATTACACTGTGGGAAGTGTCCACTAACTACAGTACACTGTGGGAAGTGTCCACTAACTACAGTACACTGTGGGAAGTGTCCACTAACTACATTACTCTGTGGGAAGTGTCCACTAACTACATTACACTGTGGGAAGTGTCCACTAACTACATTACACTGTGGGATGTGTCCACTAACTACATTACACTGTGGGAAGTGTCCACTAACTACATTACACTGTGGGAAGTGTCCACTAACTACATTACACTGTGGGAAGTGTCCACTAACTACATTACACTGTGGGAAGTGTCCACTAACTACAGTACACTGTGGGAAGTGTCCACTAACTACAGTACACTGTGGGAAGTGTCCACTAACTACATTACTCTTTGGGAAGTGTCCTCTAACTACAGTACACTGTGGGAAGTGTCCACTAACTACAGTACACTGTGGGAAGTGTCCACTAACTACATTACACTGTGGGAAGTGTCCACTAACTACAGTACACTGTGGGAAGTGTCCACTAACTACAGTACACTGTGGGAAGTGTCCACTAACTACATTACTCTGTGGGAAGTGTCCACTAACTACATTACACTGTGGGAAGTGTCCACTAACTACATTACACTGTGGGATGTGTCCACTAACTACATTACACTGTGGGAAGTGTACACTAACTACATTACACTGTACACTGTGGGAAGTGTCCACTAACTACATTACATTGTGGGAAGTGTCCACTAACTACAGTACACTGTGGGAAGTGTCCACTAACTACATTACACTGGGGAAGTGTCCACTAACTACATTACTCTTTGGGAAGTGTGTCCACTAACTACATTACATTGTGGGAAGTGTCCATGAACTACAGTACACTGTGGGAAGTGTCCATGAACTACAGTACACTGTGGGAAGTGTCCACTAACTACAGTACACCGTGGGAAGTGTCCACTAACTACAGTACACTGTGGGAAGTGTCCATGAACTACAGTACACTGTGGGAAGTGTCCACTAACTACAGTACACTGTGGGAAGTGTCCACTAACTACAGTACACTGTGGGAAGTGTCCACTAACTACAGTACACTGTGGGAAGTGTCCACTAACTACAGTACACTGTGGGAAGTGTCCATGAACTACATTACACTGTACACTGTGGGAAGTGTCCACTAACTACAGTACACTGTGGGAAGTGTCCACTAACTACAGTACACTGTGGGAAGTGACCATGAACTACATTACACTGTACACTGTGGGAAGTGTCCACTAACTACAGTACACTGTGGGAAGTGTCCATGAACTACAGTACACTGTACACTGTGGGAAGTGTCCACTAACTACAGTACACTGTGGGAAGTGTCCATGAACTACATTACACTGTACACTGTGGGAAGTGTCCATTAACTCCAGTACACTGTGGGAAGTGTCCACTAACTACAGTACACTGTGGGAAGTGTCCATGAACTACATTACACTGTACACTGTGGGAAGTGTCCACTAACTACAGTACACTGTGGGAAGTGTCCACTAACTACAGTACACTGTGGGAAGTGTCCATGAACTACATTACACTGTGGGAAGTGTCCACTAACTACAGTACACTGTGGGAAGTGTCCATGAACTACATTACACTGTACACTGTGGGAAGTGTCCACTAACTACAGTACACTGTGGGAAGTGTCCACTAACTACAGTACACTGTGGGAAGTGTCCACTAACTACAGTACACTGTGGGAAGTGTCCATGAACTACAGTACACTGTGGGAAGTGTCCACTAACTACAGTACACTGTGGGAAGTGTCCATGAACTACATTACACTGTACACTGTGGGAAGTGTCCACTAACTACAGTACACTGTGGGAAGTGTCCACTAACTACAGTACACTGTGGGAAGTGTCCACTAACTACAGTACACTGTGGGAAGTGTCCACTAACTACAGTACACTGTGGGAAGTGTCCACTAACTACAGTACACTGTGGGAAGTGTCCACTAACTACAGTACACTGTACACTGTGGGAAGTGTCCACTAACTACATTACTCTTTGGGAAGTGTCCACTAACAACAGTACACTGTGGGAAGTGTCCACTAACTACAGTACACTGTGGGAAGTGTCCACTAACTACAGTACACTGTGGGAAGTGTCCACTAACTACAGTACACTGTGGGAAGTGTCCACTAACTACAGTACACTGTGGGAAGTGTCCACTAACTACATTACACTGTGGGAAGTGTCCACTAACTACAGTACACTGTGGGAAGTGTCCACTAACAACAGTACACTGTGGGAAGTGTCCACTAACTACAGTACACTGTGGGAAGTGTCCACTAACTACATTACACTGTGGGAAGTGTCCACTAACTACATTACTCTTTGGGAAGTGTCCACTAACAACAGTACACTGTGGGAAGTGTCCACTAACTACAGTACACTGTGGGAAGTGTCCACTAACTACAGTACACTGTGGGAAGTGTCCACTAACTACAGTACACTGTGGGAAGTGTCCACTAACTACATTACTCTGTGGGAAGTGTTCACTAACTACAGTACACTGTGGGAAGTGTCCACTAACTACATTACACTGTGGGAAGTGTCCACTAACTACATTACACTGTGGGAAGTGTCCATGAACTACAGTACACTGTGGGAAGTGTCCATGAACTACATTACACTGTACACTGTGGGAAGTGTCCACTAACTACAGTACACTGTGGGAAGTGTCCATGAACTACAGTACACTGTGGGAAGTGTCCACTAACTACAGTACACTGTGGGAAGTGTCCACTAACTACAGTACACTGTGGGAAGTGTCCACTAACTACAGTACACTGTGGGAAGTGACCATGAACTACATTACACTGTACACTGTGGGAAGTGTCCACTAACTACAGTACACTGTGGGAAGTGTCCATGAACTACAGTACACTGTACACTGTGTGAAGTGTCCACTAACTACAGTACACTGTGGGAAGTGTCCACTAACTACAGTACACTGTGGGAAGTGTCCATGAACTACATTACACTGTACACTGTGGGAAGTGTCCACTAACTACAGTACACTGTGGGAAGTGTCCACTAACTACAGTACACTGTGGGAAGTGTCCATGAACTACATTACACTGTACACTGTGGGAAGTGTCCACTAACTACAGTACACTGTGGGAAGTGTCCACTAACTACAGTACACTGTGGGAAGTGTCCACTAACTACATTACACTGTGGGAAGTGTCCACTAACTACAGTACACTGTGGGAAGTGTCCACTAACTACAGTACACTGTGGGAAGTGTCCACTAACTACAGTACACTGTGGGAAGTGTCCACTAACTACAGTACACTGTGGGAAGTGTCCACTAACTACAGTACACTGTGGGAAGTGTCCACTAACTACAGTACACTGTGGGAAGTGTCCACTAACTACAGTACACTGTGGGAAGTGTCCACTAACTACAGTACACTGTGGGAAGTGTCCACTAACTACAGTACACTGTGGGAAGTGTCCACTAACTACAGTACACTGTGGGAAGTGTCCACTAACTACAGTACACTGTACACTGGGAAGTGTCCATGAACTACAGTACACTGTGGGAAGTGTCCACTAACTACAGTACACTGTGGGAAGTGTCCACTAACTACAGTACACTGTGGGAAGTGTCCACTAACTACAGTACACTGTGGGAAGTGTCCACTAACTACAGTACACTGTGGGAAGTGTCCATGAACTACAGTACACTGTGGGAAGTGTCCATGAACTACATTACACTGTGGGAAGTGTGTCCACTTTACTGACCAATAGTCTTTCACTCTTTCAAGATTTATATAAGAAATAACTCAACCCAGGATCTATAATATAACTCAACCCCACCTTTAGTCCATGATCTATAATATAAGCCAACACTACCTTTGGTCCATGATCTATATAACTCAACCCCACCTTTGGTCCAGGATCTATATAACTCAACCCCACCTTTGGTCCAGGATCTATATAACTCAACCCTACCTTTGGTCCAGGATCTATAATATAACTCAACCCCACCTTTGGTCCAGGATCTATAATATAACTCAACCCCACCTTTGGTCTAGGATCTATAATATAACTCAACCCCACCTTTGGTCCAGGATCTATAATATAACTCAACCCCACCTTTGGTCCAGGATCTATAATATAACTCAACCCCACCTTTGGTCCAGGATCTATAATATAACTCAACCCCACCTTTGGTCCAGGATCTATAATATAACTCAACCCCACCTTTGGTCCAGGATCTATAATATAACTCAACCCCACCTTTGGTCCAGGATCTATAATATAACTCAACCCTACCTTTGGTCCATGATCTATAATATAACCCAATCCCACCTTTGGTCCATGATCTATATAACTCAACCCCACCTTTGGTCCAGGATCTATATAACTCAACCCTACCTTTGGTCCACGATCTCCATGGGGTCCAGTCTGTCCAGGATCACCAGGCTCTCCAGCAGTTCCCTGTAACACAGAGATGCCTTACGGAATACTATATGCATAAAGAATTTGAATAAAGAAAAATATTATATACCCACATGGCAGTCATAGTCCCTGAAATACATAGGTATAGACTACCGTCAATAAATAAACAATTCCCGAAATGTAGATGTATTTATTTAACCTTTACTTAGACGAGAAGACTGTCGCAGTATGCTCAAAATGTAGACACGGCAACATGTACACTGACTAAACAAAAGGTACAAAACAGGAGGATATCATAGAATAGAGTAGAGTGGTAGAAGTAGACCAGTAGTAGCAGAAGTAGGATAGTAGTAGCAGAAGTAGGATAGTAGTAGTAGAAGTAGGATAGTAGTAGTAGTAGTAGTAGAAGTAGTGGTAGTGGTAGTAGTAGAAGTAGTGGTAGTGGTAGTAGTAGTAGTAGTAGTAGTAGTAGTAGTAATAGTAGACCAGAAGTAGTAGTAGACTAGTAGTAGTAGTAGAAGTAGTAATAGTAGTAGTAGAAGTAGTCAAGTAGTAGTAGTAGTAGTAGTAGTAGAAGTAGACTAGTAGTAGTAGAAGTAGTAGTAGTAGTAGAAGTGATAGTAGTAGTAGTAGACTAGTAGTAGTAGTAGTAGTAGTAGTAGACCAGTAGTAGTAGAAGTAGTAGTTGTACTACTAGTAGAAGTAGTAGAAGTAGACTAGTAGTAGAAGAAGTAGGAGAACTAGACCATTAATAGTAGTAGTAGTAGTAGTAGTACTAGAAGTAGTAGTAGTAGAAGTGGTAGTAGTAGAAGTAGACTAGTAGCAGTAGTAGTAGTAGACCAGTCGTAGTAGTACTAGAAGTAGTAGTACTAGTAGTAGTAGAAGTGGTGGTAATAGTAGTAGTAGTAGACATAGTAGTAGTAATAATAATAATAATAATAATAATATAATAATAATATATGCCATTTAGCAGACGCTTTTATCCAAAGCGACTTACAGTCATGTGTGCATACATTCTACGTATGGGTGGTCCCGGGGATCGAACCCACTACCCTGGCGTTACAAGCGCCATGCTCTACCAACTGAGCTACAGAAGGACCACGTAGTAGTAGTAGTAGTAGTAGTAGCAGTAGTAGAAGTAGTAGTAGTAGTAGAAGTAGACTACTAGTAATAGTAGACCAGTAGTAGTAGTACTACTAGTAGAAGTAGACTAGTAGTAGTAGTAGTAGTAGTAGTAGTGGTAGTATACTAGTAGTATTGTAGTAGTCATAGTAATAGTGGTATAGTAGTAGTAGTAGACTAGTAGTAGTAGAAGTAGAAGCAGACCAGTAGTAGTAGTAGGAGAAGTAGACCAGTAGTAGTAGTAGTAGTAGTAGTAGTAGTAGTAGTAGACTAGTAGTAGTAGAAGTAGAAGTAGACCAGTAGTAGTAGTAGTAGTAGTAGTAGTAAAAGTACACCAGTAGTAGCAGTAGTAGTATTAGTAGTAGACCAGTAGTAGTAGTAGTAGTAGTAGTAGACTAGCAGTAGTAGTAGAATGGTAGTAGTAGAAGTAGACTAGTAATAGTAGAAGTTGTCGAAATAAACTTGTAGTAAACAATACGATCAGAACAGGGGGACATCTGAGAGTACATTAGTAGTATAGTAGTAGTAGTAGTAGTAGACTAGTAGTTGACTAGTAGTAGGAGTAGTAACATTAGTAGTAGTAACAGTAGTAGTAGCAACATTAGTAGTAGTAGTAGCAGTAACAGTAGTATTAGTAGTAGTAGTAGTATAGTAGTAACAGTAGTAACTTTAGTAGTAGTATAGTAGTATCAGTAGTAACAGTAGTAACAGTAGTAGTAGTAGTATAGTAGTAACATTAGTAACTTTAGTAGTAGTAGTAGTGGCACTAGTAGAGTAGTAGCACAAGTAATAGTCGTTGGGTAGTGGTAGTAATAGCAACTGTAGCGTTGTAGTTGTCGTAGTAGTAACAGTAGTAGTAGTAGTAGTAGTAGCAGTAGTAACAGTAGTTGGGTAGTGTTAGTAATAGCAGCTGTAGAGGTGTAGTTGTAGTAGAGCAGTAGCAGCAGTATTAGCAGTAGAATAGTAGTGTTAGTAGTCGTAGGAGCAGTAGAGTAGTAGCAATAGTACCAATATTAGTAGTGTAGTACTAGAGTAGTAGTAGTTCATTAGTAGTGTAGTAGTATCATAGTGGTAGTAGTAGTAGTGGTGGTAGTATACTAGTTGTAGTGTAGTAGTCATAGTAATAGTAGTTGTAATAGTAGTATAGTAGCAGTAGCAGTAGAGTAGTGTACAGTAGCAGTAGTAGAGTATTAGTATTATTATTAGTAGAAATAGCAGTAGTACTAGTGGAGAAGTAGTTGTAGTGGTAGTGGTAGTAACAGTAGTAGAGTTGTTGTCTCAGAAGTAATAGTAGTTGTTGTAGTAGTAGTAGAGTATATTTAGTAGTATATTATTATTATTAGTAGTAGTAAAGTGGTAGGAGTAGCATTAGTCACCAGTAGATTAGTAACAGCAGTAGTAGTAGTACTAACAGTAGTCGAGTAGTAGTAGTAGAGTTGTATTAGTAGTGTAATACTAGAGTACATTAGTAGGTTGTAGTAGTAGGAATAGTAGTAGTTTAGTAGTATAGTAGTAGTAATAGTGGTAGAGTAGTAGTATTAGTAGTAGACCAGTAGTAGTAGAAGTAGAAGTAGACCAGTAGTAGTAGTAGTAGTAGTAGTAGTAGTAGACTAGTAATAGTAGAAGTAGTAGAAATAAACTTGTAGTAAACAATACGATCAGAACAGGAGGACATCTTAGAGTACATTAGTAGTATAGTAGTAGTAGTAGTAGTTCACTAGTAGTAGGAGTAGTAACATTAGTAGTAGTAACGGTAGTAGTAGCAACATTAGTAGTAGTACTAGTAGTAGTAGTAGTAGTAGTAGTTATTAGTAGTATTTTAGTAGGCATCATAGTAGTGGTAGTTGTAGAGTATTAGTAAAGTAGTTGTAGCAGTGGAGTTGTGGTAGAGCAGTATCAGTATTAGTAGCAGTAGTAGTCAAGTAGCAGTAGATTAGTGGTAGTAGTAGTAGTGGAGTAGTAGTAGTAACAGTAGTTGTAGTAGTCGTCGTAGAAGTAGTATTGTAGCAGTAGCTACAGTAGTAGTAGTAGAGTAGTAGTAGTAGTACAAGTAGTAGTAACAGTAGTAGTAGAGTAGTAGTTTCATAGCAGTAGCAATAGAAGTAGCAGTAGCAGATTAGTAGTTTAGTAGTGACAATACAATAGTAGAGTAGCAATAGTAGTAGCAGTAGCAGATTAGTAGTTTAGTATGGACAATACAACAACATTAGTAGTAGCTGTATAGTATAAGCAGTAGCAGATTAGTAGATTAGTAGTGACAATACAATAACAATTGTAATAGCAGTAGAGTAGCATAAGCAGTAGCAGTAGCAGATTAGTAGTTTATTAGATTAGCAGATTAGTAGTTTATTAGATTATCAGATTAGTAGATTAGCAGATTAGTAGTTTATTAGATTAGCAGATTAGTTGTTTATTAGATTAGCAGATTAGTAGTTTATTAGATTAGTAGATTAGCACATGATTACTTTATTAGATTAGTAGATTAGTAGTTTATTAGATTAGTAGATTAGCAGATTAGTAGATTAGCAGATTAGTAGATTAGTAGTTTATTAGATTAGCATATTAGTAGTTTATTAGATTAGCAGATTTGCAGATTCGCAGATTAGTAGATTAGTAGATTAGTAGATCAGTAGATTATTAGATTAGCAGATTAGTAGTTTATTAGATTAGCAGATTAGTAGATTAGTAGTTTATTAGATTAGCAGATTCGTAGTTTATTAGATTAGCAGATTCGTAGTTTATTAGATTAGCAGATAAATAGATTAGTAGATTAGCAGTGACAATATATTAACAATAGTAGAGTAGGAGTCGTAGAATAGTATTTCTAGTAGAAGCATTAGTAATAGTAGCAACATACGATCTGTCCATCTGGCCCATTATCTCCTTGATGTCCTCTTGGACCGGGCAGCCCTGGACCTCCCTAAACAAACAGAGGGAGGACACACACACACACACACGCACACGCACGTGCACGCGCACACGCACGCAATGTTCTATGAAAGAAAGAGTGTACTGTATCTTAGTGGAGAAACTCCCCATGTTGTCTGTTTCTCTGAGAGTTACTGCTGAATCATGTACCCAGAATGCAATGCAAAATTCTCAAAATTCTCTCAAAATTCTCTGACCTTGGATCCTTTGGGGCCGAGATCCCCATGAAGACCTGGCTTCCCCTGTAGACCAGGTTCACCCTGGGAATGACAGAATACATGTTAGCCTTTGTTTGACCTCAATATTCATGGTCAAATATTTACACAAACAGACATCATATTTTCAGTCAGCCATTGTTCTTCTTATGGGCAGTTTGCCTGGAATGTGTCTGAATGCAGCAGGAACTGAAGCAGACGGTATTTCATCTATTGGTATTACAGCATGTACACTCTTGGAAATGAAGGTTCCCATGGGAGAAGCCTTTTTAAGAAACCCTTTGGGTTCCATGTAGGACATTTAGAAGCCTTTTTAAGAACCCCTTTGGGTTCCATGTAGGACATTTAGAAGCCTTTTTAAGAACCCCTTTGGGTTCCATGTAGGACATTTAGAAGCCTTTTTAAGAACCCATTTGGGTTCCATGTAGGACATTTAGAAACCTTTTTAAGAACCCCTTTGTGTTCCATGTAGGACATTTAGAAGCCTTTTTAAGAACCCCGTTGGGTTCCATGTAAGGACATTTAGAAGCCTTTTTAAGAACCCCGTTGGGTTCCATGTAGGACATTTAGAAGCCTTTTTAAGAACCCCTTTGGGTTCCATGTAGAACATTTAGAAGCCTTTTTAAGAACCCCGTTGGGTTCCATGTTGGACATTTAGAAGCCTCTGCGGAAAGGGTTCTACTTCTTCAAAGAGTTCTCCCACCGGAACAGCCAATGAAAAGCTATAGGATGTAGGTGGAAGAAACATTTCTAAGACTGTAGCATAACATTCCTATGTAGTATCTACTGTATCACACAACCACCCTCTGTAGGCATAGCAGAAGCTTAGAGGTGACGGACCTTGCCTTTCTAAGACTGTAGCATAACATTCCTATGTAGTATCTACTGTATCACACAACCACCCTCTGTAGGCATAGCAGAAGCTTAGAGGTGACGGACCTTGCCTTTCTAAGACTGTAGCATAACATTCCTATGTAGTATCTACTGTATCACACAACCACCCTCTGTAGGCATAGCAGAAGCTTAGAGGTGTGAACGGTGACGGACCTTGCCTCCTTTAGGTCCGCCTGGTCCGTTAAGTCCCTTAAGTCCAGGGTCTCCTGGTCGCCCCTAACGACAGACATATAAACAATAATTATTGTTTAACAAAGGTCATCCCTTTGCATTTAATATTTAACCTATCATTTCAGAATGTATCACTTAGCCAAGTTTGCGTACAGGTTGGCTTTTTGGTCCCGGTTCACCGTTGAGTCCCTGAAAGAATTAGGAATCAGTTAGTTTAGAATGAAGAAATACAGCACTACTGAACTACTGAACTACTGAACTACAGCACTACGGAACTACTGAACTACAGCACTAAGGAACTACTGAACTACAGCACTACTGAACTACAGCACTACTGAACTACAGCACTACTGAACTACTGAACTACAGCACTACTGAACTCCTGAACTACAGCACTACTGAACTACAGCACTACTGAACTACTGAACTACTGAACTACAGCACTACGGAACTACTGAACTACAGCACTACTGAACTCCTGAACTACAGCACTACTGAACTACAGCACTACTGAACTACAGCACTACGGAACTACTGAACTACAGCACTACTGAACTGCAGCACTACTGAACTACTGAACTACAGCACTACTGAACTACTGAACTCCTGAACTACAGCACTACTGAACTACAGCACTACTGAACTACAGCACTACGGAACTACTGAACTACAGCACTACTGAACTACTGAACTACAGCACTACTGAACTACAGCACTACTGAACTACAGCACTACTGAACTACAGCACTACAGAACTACAGCACTACTGAAGTACTGAACTACAGCACTACTGAACTACTGAACTACAGCACTACTGAAGTACTGAACTACAGCACTACTGAACTACTGAACTACAGCACTACTGAACTACAGCACTACTGAACTACAGCACTACTGAACTACAGCACTACTGAACTACAGCACCACTGAACTACAGCACTACAGAACTACTGAACTACTGAACTACAGCACTACTGAACTACTGAACTACTGAACTACAGCACTACTGAACTACAGCACTACTGAACTACAGCACTACTGAACTACAGCACTACTGAACTACAGCACCACTGAACTACAGCACTACAGCACTACTGAACTACAGCACTACTGAACTACAGCACTACTGAACTACTGAACTACTGAACTACAGCACTACTGAACTACAGCACTACTGAACTACAGAACTACAGCACTACTGAACTACAGCACTACTGAACTACTGAACTACTGAACTACAGCACTACTGAACTACTGAACTACAGCACTACTGAACTACAGCACTACTGAACTACAGCACTACAGCACTACTGAACTACAGCACTACTGAACTACTGAACTACTGAACTACAGCACTACTGAACTACTGAACTACAGCACTACTGAACTACAGCACTACAGAACGGTTAATGACAATGATAGCCAGGTCACTCACTGGTATTCCCTTCCTTCCTGGTGAGCCTGGAATCCCAGGACTTCCTGGATAACTCTGAAAGGAAGAAGAAAGATTAGATGATTTATCAATGTGATAACAAGTGGCCCTTCACGACGTCTTCAGAGAGAGAATCCTTCTTGAGCTGTGATGTCGTTAGCTAGTGCACATGAAATCTGCATGTAGTTTCTGTTCGGTCCAGGTAAGAGTTTATGATGTCATTAGCTAGTGCACATGAAATCTGCATGTAGTTTCTGTTCGGTCCAGGTAAGAGTTTGTTATGATGTCGTTAGCTAGTGCACATGAAATCTGCATGTAGTTTCTGTTCGGTCCAGGTAAGAGTTTGTTATGATGTCGTTAGCTAGTGCACATGAAATCTGCATGTAGTTTCTGTTCGGTCCAGGTAAGAGTTTGTTATGATGTCGTTAGCTAGTGCACATGAAATCTGCATGTAGTTTCTGTTCGGTCCAGGTAAGAGTGTGTTATGATGTCGTTACTGTACCGGTGGTCCAGCTTCTCCAAGAGGGCCAGTGGAACCTGGCTTTCCGTTATGACCAGGGTCTCCCTAGGAATATCAGCATCACACATTAAACACACTGGTCTGTAAAACACTGTACATAAACTAGGTTTAGTAAACCCACTGGTCTGTAAAACACTGTAGATAAACTAGGTTTAGTAAACCCACTGGTCTATAAAACACTGTAGATAAACTAAGTTTAGTAAACCCAGTGGTCTATAAAACACTGTAGATAAACTAGGTTTAGTAAACCCAGTGGTCTATAAAACACTGTAGATAAACTAGGTTTAGTAAACCCAGTGGTCTATAAAACACTGTAGATAAACTAGGTTTAGTAAACCCAGTGGTCTATAAAACACTGTAGATAAACTAGGTTTAGTAAACCCACTGGTCTATAAAACACTGTAGATAAACTAGGTTTAGTAAACCCAGTGGTCTATAAAACACTGTAGATAAACTAGTTTTAGTAAACCCAGTGGTCTATAAAACACTGTAGATAAACTAGGTTTAGTAAACCCAGTGGTCTATAAAACACTAGATAAAGTAGGTTTAGTAAACCCAGTGGTCTATAAAACACTGTAGTTTGTGTAGTACAGAAGGTATTGTAGTAGCCTTGACAAACTGAAGGTTCTCTCAGGTACCTTCTCTCCGTTGACACCGGCCAGTCCCATATCACCAGCACTTCCTGGATAACCATCTGGGCCCTTTCAAAAAACATCAGAGACAATTCATTTTTATCACAACGTTTTACTGCATTCATTATTGTGTGTGTGTGCGTGTGTGCGTGTGTGCGTGTGTGCGTGTGTGCGTGTGTGCGTGTGTGCGTGTGTGTGTGTGTGTGTTTTACTGACCCTTTCTCCTGGATCTCCTTTACAACCATAAGTTCCGATTCGACCAATTTTACCCTGAGAATGAACAAAAAAAAGAAAACTATTAGGTTCAACATGATTCAACGCTCCTGTATAGACCCAATGGACCTGTACCAGTGTGCCAGGTCAGTGGTCAGTGTGCCAGGTCTGTGGTCAGTGTGCCAGGTCTGTGGTCATCTTCATTGAGTTGAAAGCTCAGGGCCCCCCTTGGCTCCTGTTACAGTCTCAGGGCTCCCCTTGGCTCCCGTTACAGTCTCAGGGCTCCCCTTGGCTCCTGTTTCAGTCTCAGGGCTCCCCTTGGCTCCTGTTACTTTCTCAGGGCTCTTCTTGGCTCCTGTTACAGTCTCAGGGCCCCCCTTTGCCCCTGTTTCAGTCTCAGGGCCCCCCTTGGCTCGTGTTTCAGTCTCAGGGCTCCCCTCGGCTCCTGTTACAGTCTCAGGGCTCCCCTTGGCTCCTGTTACAGTCTCAGGGCCCCCCTTGGCCCCTGTTTCAGTCTCAGGGCCCCCCTTGGCTCCTGTTACAGTCTCAGGGTTCCCCTCGGCTCCTATTACAGTCTCAGGGCTCCCCTTTTCTCCTGTTACAGTCTCAGGGCTCCCCTTTTCTCCTGTTACAGTCTCAGGGCTCCCCTTGGCTCCTATTACAGTCTCCGGGCCCCTGTTACAGTCTCAGGGCTCCCCTTGGCTCCTGTTACAGTCTCAGGGCTCCCCTTGGCTCCTGTTACAGTCTCAGGGCTCCCCTTGGCTCCTGTTACAGTCTCAGGGCTCCCTTCTGTTACAGGCTCCTGTTACAGTCTCAGGGCTCCCCTTGGCTCCTGTTACAGTCTCAGGGCTCCCCTTGGCTCCTGTTACAGTCTCAGGCTCCTGTTACAGTCTCAGGGCTCCCCTTGGCTTCTGTTACAGTCTCAGGGCTCCCCTTGGCTCCTGTTTCAGTCTCAGGGCTCCCCTTGGCTCCTGTTTCAGTCTCAGGGCTCCCCTTGGCTCCTGTTTCAGTCTCAGGGCTCCCCTTGGCTCCTGTTACAGTCTCAGGGCCCCCCTTGGCCCCTTTTTAGTCTCATGGCTCTCTGTTACAGTCTCAGGGCTCCCCTTGGCTCCTGTTACAGTCTCAGTGCTCCCCTCTCAGCTCCCCTCTCCTGTTACAGTCTCAGGGCTCCCCTTGGCTCCTGTTACAGTCTCAGGGCTCCCCTTGGCTCCTGTTACAGTCTCAGGGCTCCCCTTGGCTCCTGTTACAGTCTCAGGGCTCCCCTTGGCTTCTGTTACAGTCTCAGGGCTCCCCTTGGCTCCTGTTTCAGTCTCAGGGCTCCCCTTGGCTCCTGTTTCAGTCTCAGGGCTCCCCTTGGCTCCTGTTTCAGTCTCCGGGCCCCCCTTGGCTCCTGTTACAGTCTCAGGGCCCCCCTTGGCCCCTGTTTTAGTCTCATGGCCCCCCTTGGCTCGTGTTTCAGTCTCAGGGCTCTCCTTGGCTCCTGTTACAGTCTCAGGGCCCCCCTTGGCTCCTGTTACAGTCTCAGGGCTCCCCTTGGCTCCTGTTACAGTCTCAGGGCTCCCCTTGGCTCCCGTTACAGTCTCAGGGCTCCCCTTCCGGCTCCTCCCCTTGGCTTACAGTCTCAGGGCTCCCCTTGGCTCCTGTTACAGTTACAGTCTCAGGGCCCCCCCTGTTACAGTCTCAGGGCTCCCCTTGGCTCCTGTTACAGTCTCACAGTCTCAGGGCTCCCCTTGGCTCCTGTTACAGTCTCAGGGCTCCCCTTGGCTCCTGTTACAGGGCTCTTGGCTCCTGTTACAGGGCTCCCCTTGGCTCCTGTTTCAGTCTCAGGGCTCCCCTTGGCTCCTGTTTCAGTCTCAGGGCTCCCCTTGGCTCCTGTTCCCCTTGGCTCCTGTTTCAGTCTCAGGGCTCCCCTTGGCTCCTGTTTCAGTCTCAGTTTGGCTCCTGTTAGTCTCAGGGCTCCCCTTGGCTCCTGTTACAGTCTCAGGGCCCCCTTGGCTCCTGTTTTAGTCTCAGGGCCCCCTTGGCTCGTGTTACAGTCTCAGGGCTCCCCTCCTGTTACAGTCTCAGCTCCTGTTACAGTCTCAGGGCTCCCCTTGGCTCCTGTTACAGTCTCAGGGCTCCCCTTGGCTCCTGTTACAGTCTCAGGGCTCCCCTTGGCTCCCGTTACAGTCTCAGGGCTCCCCTTGGCTCCTGTTACAGTCTCAGGGCTCCCCTTGGCTCCTGTTACAGTCTCAGGGCTCCCTCCTGGCTCCTGGCTCCTGTTTCAGTCTCAGGGCTCCCCTTGGCTCCTGTTACAGTCTCAGGGCTACAGTCTCAGGGCTCCCCTTGGCTCCTGTTACAGTCTCAGGGCTCCCCTTGGCTCCTGTTTCAGTCTCAGGGCTCCCCTTGGCTCCTGTTTCAGTCCCAGGGCTCCCCTTGGCTCCTGTTACATGCTCAGGGCTCCCCTTGGCTCCTGTTTCAGTCTCAGGGCTCCCCTTGGCTCCTGTTACAGTCTCAGGGCTCCCCTTGGCTCCTGTTTCAGTCTCAGGGCTCCCCTTGGCTCCAGTCTCAGGGCTCCCTTGGCTCCTGTTACAGTCTCAGGGCTCCTCAGGGCTCCCTGGCTCCTGTTAGTCTCAGGGCTCCCCTCTTGGCTCCTGTTCCCCTCTCCTGTTTCAGTCTCAGGGCTCCCCTTGGCTCCTGTTACAGTCTCAGGGCTCCTCTTGGCTCCTATTACAGTCTCGGGGCCCCTGTTACAGTCTCAGGGCTCCCCTTGGCTCCTGTTACAGTCTCAGGGCTCCCCTTGGCTCCTGTTACAGTCTCAGGGCTCCCCTTGGCTCCTGTTACAGTCTCAGGGCTCCCCTTGGCTCCTGTTACAGTCTCAGGGCTCCCCTTGGCTCCTGTTACAGTCTCAGGGCTCCCCTTGGCTCCTGTTACAGTCTCAGGGCTCCCCTTGGCTCCTGTTAGTCTCAGGGCTCCCCTTGGCTCCTGTTTCAGTCTCAGGGCTCCCCTTGGCTCCTGTTACAGTCTCAGGGCTCCCCTTGGCTCCTGTTACAGTCTCAGGGCTCCCCTTGGCTCCTGTTACAGTCTCAGGGCCCCTGTTACAGTCTCAGGGCCCCCCTTTGCCCCTGTTTTAGTCTCAGGGCCCCCCTTGGCTCCTGTTTCAGTCTCAGGGCTCCCCTCCCTGTTTTAGTCTCAGGCTCCCCTGGCTTGTTTCAGTCTCAGGGCACCCCTTGTCTCCTGTTACAGTCTCAGGGCTCCCCTTGGCTCCTGTTACAGTCTCAGGGCTCCCCTTGGCTCCTGTTACAGTCTCAGGGCTCCCCTTGGCTCCTGTTACAGTCTCAGGGCTCCCCTTGGCTCCTGTTTCAGTCTCAGGGCTCCCCTTGGGTCTTGTTTCAGTCTCAGGGCTTCCCTTGGCTCCTGTTTCAGTCCCAGGGCTCCCCTTGGCTCCTGTTACAGTCTCAGGGCTCCCCTTGGCTCCTGTTTCAGTCTCAGGGCTCCCCTTGGCTCCTGTTACAGTCTCGGGGCTCCCCTTGGCTCCTGTTAATCTCAGGGCTCCCCTTGGCTCCTGTTTCAGTCTCAGGGCTCCTGTTTCAGTCTCAGGGCTCCCCTTGTCCCCTGTTACTGTTCAAGGGAAAGCGTTGCAGCACCTAGTGATGGTCTCTTACCTTCTGCCCATCCGTTCCATTCCTGCCATGTCCTCCTGACGCTCCCTGGTGATTGAGAGGTCATTCAGAGTGTGTTAAAGATGAAAGTAAGCATATCCAGCGAGCCATAACTAAACGGTGTAGCTGTACACACACAGAACGTACTGTATACTGTCAGAGTCAATCATGTAGTTTACCTTGGTTCCATCTGATCCAAATTCACCCTGGGGAAAGATGAAATCCATTCATCAAATAATGTCTCGTTTAAAACGATTCAAAAAAAGCATATCTCATGTAAGATTTACACGTGATATTTACTAGAATAATGTTTAGTTCTTCTTACCTTTTCACCTTTCAGACCAATCGCACCCTAAACAGAAGCAAATAGAAGACGGGTTGTTAAAATAGTCAGGTGAATATTCACTGTGAGGTGAATATCAGTATTGGTTAGAGAGGACACCAACCTTGTGACCTGCGGCACCGATTGCACCTTCAATACCAGAGTCCCCCTGTGGCACAAATAATAACAACACTATCATCTACATTCTGTGGAAGAAAATATGTCATTCAACAACAACCAAACATGGAAATATATATATTTATAAATGTCTAAATATATATATTTATAAATGTCTAGGTTCTCTTGTCTGTGTTTCCGTGGTCAGAACGCCCAGTCCACCTGTTTGCCCTTGGTCCCTTTAGCGCCAGCAAGTCCAACTCCTCCTTTCGTTCCCTAAAATATACAGATACTTTAAAATAAACATTAACAACAAACTGTTCATAAAACAAACATGAATAAACACATTTCATTCTTGTAAATATCTCAGATGTTTGACTTATTATTAACAAAGAAGCTCACTTTTAGTCCTGGGTTTCCCTTCAGACCAGGGGGGCCTGGAAGCTCCAGACACTGGAGTTTGGAGCACTGGAGTAATGATGGATTAAAAACTTTGTGAACCAAACAACATCTCACAGCAGGAAAATGAAGATCAGTTTGATAGAAAGGCCTAGAAACGTCACGTTACAGATTCTGACTGCATCCCTGAGAATAACTCTTAGTTACCTGCAAATATGCTTGATATTTCTGTAGAGAAGGACAAACAAAAAGACTTCAATAAAACATTTTTGGGGGAGGAACAATGGTACCAAAAATAGAATATACATGGAACATCTAGGGCTGTCAGGGTTATTCAGTTAACTCGTTAACTTTGTCTTTTCAGCTCAGATGAATCGCACTGTCTGAAAGCATTGACAATACATCTATACAACTCAAATCTACAATGCTACGTACGTACGTACGACTTAGATGAAATAAAATGGGATATCCCAATTTTCCTACTTATAGACAAAAATCAAGTTGTCAATATTTTGTATGTTTTTTGAATGAAAAATCTTACAATTATAACTCATTTTGAGCAAATTCTGAATTTTAGAATTAATTGCAAAACGTTTGACAGCCCTAGATAAATGGTAATAGAAAATGCTTCAGACATGAATATTCAAAGCTGGATAAAACACTACATATAATCACCATAGTGTTGATAATTTGGTTGATGGATGATGTGACTATTCTCCCAGTGGGGGTGTGACATGGTGGACTGTGACAGGTGTTAAGGTCTGGGTTGAGCAGCACAGAGGCAGAAAACAAAAGGACATTTTTCGACATTGATTTAGTTTCAAACACATTCCAGTTCCCATTTTTTGTTCAATGTTTTAGTTTCTATAAATATAATTGATCTGACTTTTGAACTCTAACAACTATGCTAGTTTAAATCAGACCAACAAACAAAACAAACCAAGACCATGTAAATGTGTACAGGAAGTGATGCAGCCCAAGAGGTAGACGTCCATTTTCTCAACATCTCCATAGCTCAAACAATTCCATTATCCACAAAGCAGTCACATGCTAAAAACCCTGGGCTCCACCATGCCTCTGGACTATAAATACACAGAGTTAGAATCACATGTACTGTCCTGTGTAGCTCAGTTGGTAGAGCATGGCGCTTGTAACGCCAGGGTAGTGGGTTCGATCCCCGGGACCACCCATACGTAGAATGTATGCACACATGACTGTAAGTCGCTTTGGATAAAAGCGTCTGCTAAATGGCATATATTAAGTAACCAATGAAATGACTTGTTAGGTTAAACACCTGTGACATTGACAGCCATGTAGTTGGAACGGTAGACCCCCGCAGGCGAGCTAGCGATCAGCTCCATCCCTGCTTCCTCCACCACTTTGGAGGCAGCTACTGAGAACAGGCTGATGCGCTGGTCAAATCAAATAAACAATCTCAGGAGATGAATGACAGTAACATCACTGATTAAAAGGCTAAAAACAAAACCCTCTCCTGTGTCTGTCCCTCTTACCTGGTCTCGAGCCCGTTCTGCAGACACCTTGATCCCCCCACAGGGGGAGCCAGTCACATGACCGTCAGTGACCACCACAGCGAAGCGGACAGAGTTGTGTCCCCGGAGGTCGTGGCGCTGCATCTCCTCGGTCATCTTGTCCAGGGCACAGTCAGTGTAGGTACCTCAAATCAAATCAATGTTTATCTGTCATATGCCCAGGGTACACAGTACTATACAGATCAATGACATGATGACTGACAGTACAGATCAATGACATGATGACTGACAGTACATATCAATGACATGATGACTGACAGTACAGATCAATGACATGATGACTGACAGTACAGATCAATGACATGATGACTGACAGTACAGATCAATGACATGATGACTGACAGTACAGATCAATGACATGATTACTGACAGTACAGATCAATGACATGATGACTGACAGTACAGATCAATGACATGATGACTGACAGTACAGATCAATGACATGATGACTGACAGTACAGATCAATGACATGATGACTGACAGCACAGATCAATGACATGATGACTGACAGTACAGATCAATGACATGATGACTGACAGGCTCTCAACACATTACAGTACAGATCAATGACATGATGACTGACAGTACAGATCAATGACATGATGACTGACAGTACAGATCAATGACATGATGACTGACAGTACAGATCGATGACTGACAGTACAGATCAATGACATGATGACTGACAGGCTCTCAACACATTACAGTACAGATCAATGACATGATGACTGACAGTACAGATCAATGACATGATGACTGACAGTACAGATCAATGACATGATGACTGACAGTACAGATCAATGACATGATGACTGACAGGCTCTCAACATATTACAGTACAGATCAATGACATGATGACTGACAGTACAGATCAATGACATGATGACTGACAGGCTCTCAACACATTACAGTACAGATCAATGACATGATGACTGACAGTACAGATCAATGACATGATGACTGACAGTACAGATCAATGACATGATGACTGACAGTACAGATCAATGACATGATGACTGACAGCACAGATCAATGACATGATGACTGACAGTACAGATCAATGACATGATGACTGACAGGCTCTCAACACATTACAGTACAGATCAATGACATGATGACTGACAGTACAGATCAATGACATGATGACTGACAGTACAGATCAATGACATGATGACTGACAGTACAGATCGATGACTGACAGTACAGATCAATGACATGATGACTGACAGGCTCTCAACACATTACAGTACAGATCAATGACATGATGACTGACAGTACAGATCAATGACATGATGACTGACAGTACAGATCAATGACATGATGACTGACAGTACAGATCAATGACATGATGACTGACAGGCTCTCAACATATTACAGTACAGATCAATGACATGATGACTGACAGTACAGATCAATGACATGATGACTGACAGGCTCTCAACACATTACAGTACAGATCAATGACATGATGACTGACAGTACAGATCAATGACATGATGACTGACAGGCTCTCAACACATTACAGTACAGATCAATGACATGATGATTGACAGTACAGATCAATGACACGATGACTGACAGTACAGATCAATGACATGATGACTGACAGGCTCTCAACACATTACAGTACAGATCAATGACATGATGACTGACAGTACAGATCAATGACATGATGACTGACAGTACATATCAATGACATGATGACTGACTGTACAGGCTCTCAACACATTACAGTACAGATCAATGACATGATGACTGACAGTACAGATCAATGACATGATGACTGACTGTACAGATAAATGACATGATGACTGACTGTACAGATAAATGACATGATGACTGACAGTACAGATCAATGACATGATGACGTGGTCCTTCTGTAGCTCAGTTGGTAGAGCATGGCGCTTGTAACGCCAGGGTAGTGGGTTCGATCCCCGGGACCACCCATAAGTAGAATGTATGCACACATGACTGTAAGTCGCTTTGGATAAAAGCGTCTGCTAAATGGCATGACTGACAGGCTCTCAACACATTACAGTACAGATCAATGACATGATGACTGACAGTACAGATCAATGACATGATGACTGACAGTACATATCAATGACATGATGACTGACTGTACAGATAAATGACATGATGACTGACAGTACAGATCAATGACATGATGACTGACAGTACAGATCAATGACATGATGACTGACAGGCTCTCAACACATTACAGTACAGATCAATGACATGATGACTGACAGTACATATCAATGACATGATGACTGACTGTACAGATAAATGACATGATGACTGACAGTACAGATCAATGACATGATGACTGACAGGCTCTCAACACATTACAGTACAGATCAATGACATGATGACTGACAGTACATATCAATGACATGATGACTGACTGTACAGATAAATGACATGATGACTGACAGTACAGATCAATGACATGATGACTGACAGGCTCTCAACACATTACAGTACAGATCAATAACATCCCGGAGTCACATATTCAATGGAAGAAAACAACAGAAGGCTAGATCCATGAAGAAGAAGCATGCAAATGAGTCTTGGCGATCTTACCTTTACCCAGGTAAGACTTTAACCAGTCAATACCATCCATTTTCCTGACAAAGTTTTCTCTGCTGGTGATCTCACTGATGAGCTCCTGTGTCTGGGAGAAGTGGAGTCCCCCCAGAAACCAGCTGATTTTCACCTGTCTGTTGTACACCTCCTCCCGGAGCCTCAGGGCAAACTCCCTCGTCCAATCTGCCACCTTCTTCACCAGACTTCCTGGAGGGGGCTGCTGCAGGGCGATGCTCTCAGAGGAGTCCATCACGAAGTACAAGTCAATGGGACACTCAGTCACTTCTGCAGGAAGACAGAGGACATCATATTATCTGTTTCCCAAATGGCACCCTATTCAATACATAGTGCACTCAGTCACTTCTACAGGAAGACAGAGGACATCTACTTCCTGTATATAGCCATGTTATTACCTGGTACTTCCTGTATATAGCCATTCTATTACCTGGTACTTCCTGTATATAGCCATGTTATTACCTGGTACTTCCTGTATATAACCATGTTATTACCTGGTACTTCCTGTGTATAGCCATGTTATTACCTGGTACTTCCTGTATATAACCATGCTATTACCTGGTACTTCCTGTATATAGCCATGTTATTACTTCGTACTTCCTGTATATAGCCATGCTATTACCTGGTACTTCCTGTATATAGCCATGCTATTACCTGGTACTTCCTGTATATAACCATGTTATTACCTGGTACTTCCTGTGTATAGCCATGTTATTACCTGGTACTTCCTGTATATAACCATGCTATTACCTGGTACTTCCTGTATATAGCCATGTTATTACTTGGTACTTCCTGTGTATAGCCATGTTATTACTTGGTACTTCCTGTGTATAGCCATGCTATTACCAGGTACTTCCTGTATATAGCCATGTTATTACCAGGTACTTCCTGTATATAGCCATGCTATTACCTGGTACTTCCTGTATATAGCCATGTTATTACTTGGTTCTTCCTGTACATAGCCATGTTGTAATTTTTACTCTAATTGTTTTTTTTTAAATTCAATGTGTTTTTATTATTTGTGTCAATGTAGCCATGTTATACATTTAAGATAGGATAGGTCATAGACAAGGCTTTTAAAGGCTTACCATCACAGGGGGATTGTCACAGACAGGGCTCTAAAATACTTACCATCACAGGGGGATGGTCATAGACAAGGCTTTTCAAGGCTTACCATCACAGGGGGATTGCCACAGACAGGGCTCTAAAAGACTTACCATCACAGGGGGATGGTCATAGACAAGGCTTTTCAAGGCTTACCATCACAGGGGGATTGCCACAGACAGGGCTCTAAAAGACTTACCATCACAGGGGGATGGTCACAGACAGGGCTCTAAAAGACTTACCATCACAGGGGGATGGTCACAGACAGGGCTCTAAAATACTTACCATCACATGGGGATGGTCACAGACAGGGCTCTAAAAGACATACCATTACAGGGGGATGGAGGAGGGGGTGGAGGATGGACATCTTCGTGGGTCCAATTGCGTATGATGGTGATGATTTCTGTGTGAGTGTGAGTGTGGGGTCCTGGTCCTTCGTGAATTTTTGGATCATTATGTGGGTCTAGTCTTCCAGGCTGTTGTGAAAGGGTCGCTGCAAGGCAGCACATTAACACAGCCACTGATTTCATAGCCGTGTTCCTCCAGGCCTGGAGAAGGAGATAATAGAGAGGGAAGTTAGTTAAGACACAGATGTTTTTCATGTGACAGTGATGTTAAGACACGGATGTTTTTCATCTGACTGTAATGTTAAGACACAGATGTTTTTCATCTGACAGTAATGTTAAGACACAGATGTTTATGTTAAGACACAGATGTTTCTCATCTGACTGTAATGTTAAGACACAGATGTTTCTGTTAAGACACAGATGTTTCCCATCTGACAGTAATGTTAAGACACAGATGTTTCTCATCTGACAGTAATGTTAAGACACAGATGTTTTTCATCTGACTGTAATGTTAAGACACAGATGTTTCTGTTAAGACACAGATGTTTCTCATCTGACAGTAATGTTAAGACACAGATGTTTTTCATCTGACTGTAATGTTAAGACACAGATGTTTCTCATCTGACAGTAATGTTAAGACACAATGTTTTTCATCTGACTGTAATGTTAAGACACAGATGTTTCTCATCTGACAGTAGTGTTAAGACACAGATGTTTCTGTTAAGACACAGATGTTTCTGTTAAGACACAGATGTTTCTCATCTGACTGTAATGTTAAGACACAGATGTTTCTGTTAAGACACAGATGTTTCTGTTAAGACACAGATGTTTCTGTTAAGACACAGATGTTTCTGTTAAGACACAGATGTTTCTCATCTGACTGTAATGTTAAGACACAGATGTTTCTGTTAAGACACAGATGTTTCTGTTAAGACACAGATGTTTCTCATCTGACAGTAATGTTAAGACAGATGTTTTTCATCTGACAGTAATGTTAAGACCCAGATGTTTCTGTTAAGACCCAGATGTTTTTCATCTGACTGTAATGTTAAGACACAGATGTTTTTCATCTGACTGTAATGTTAAGACGCAGATGTTTCTGTTAAGACACAGATGTTTCTCATCTGACAGTAATGTTAAGACACAGATGTTTTTCATCTGACTGTAATGTTAAGACACAGATGTTTCTCATCTGACAGTAATGTTAAGACACAGATGTTTTTCATCTGACTGTAATGTTAAGACACAGATGTTTCTCATCTGACAGTAGTGTTAAGACACAGATGTTTCTGTTAAGACACAGATGTTTCTCATCTGACAGTAATGTTAAGACACAGATGTTTTTAATGTGACAGTAATGTTAAGACGCAGATGTTTCTGTTAAGACACAGATGTTTCTGTTAAGACACAGATGTTTCTGTTAAGACACAGATGTTTCTGTTAAGATACAGATGTTTCTCATCTGACAGTAATGTTAAGACACAGATGTTTCTCATCTGACTGTAATGTTAAGACACAGATGTTTCTGTTAAGACACAGATGTTTCTGTTAAGACACAGATGTTTCTGTTAAGACACAGATGTTTCTCATCTGACAGTAATGTTAAGACACAGATGTTTCTCATCTGACTGTAATGTTAAGACACAGATGTTTCTGTTAAGACACAGATGTTTCTGTTAAGACACAGATGTTTCTCATCTGACAGTACTGTTAAGACAGATGTTTTTCATCTGACAGTAATGTTAAGACACAGATGTTTCTGTTAAGACCCAGATGTTTCTGTTAAGACCCAGATGTTTTTCATCTGACTGTAATGTTAAGACACAGATGTTTTTCATCTGACTGTAATGTTAAGACACAGATGTTTTTCATCTGACTGTAATGTTAAGACACAGATGTTTCTCATCTGACAGTAATGTTAAGACACAGATATTAAGACACAGATGTTGCACACAGAGCTGTTAACACTTTTGTGGTTACTACATGATTCCATATGTGTTATTTCACAGTGTATATAACATAGTGTATAACATAGGACATAGTGTCTATAATACTGTAAGGGGTTCTTCTACATAGTAGATCATAGTAAATCCCAGGTCATAGTGTCTATAATACTGTAAGGGGTTCTTCTACATAGTAGATCATAGTAAATCCCAGGTCATAGTGTCTATAATACTGTAAGGGGTTCTTCTACATAGACCATAGTAAATCCCAGGTCATAGTGTCTATAATACTGTAAGGGGTTCTTCTACATAGTAGATCATAGTAAATCCCAGGTCATAGTGTCTATAATACTGTAAGGGGTTCTTCTACATAGATCATAGTAAATCCCAGGTCATAGTGTCTATAATACTGTAAGGGGTTCTTCTACATAGATCATAGTAAATCCCAGGTCATAGTGTCTATAATACTGTAATAAGATCACATAGTTCCTGTCACAAACTCTGTACTTACAACTTTCTTATAAATTCATAATCAGGTTTTTGCTTGAAGGACCATGTTTTTATTATTGACATTTGTCAATAACACTCATGAATGAGTTTAGGGTAGGGTTAAGGTTTAAGGTTAGGATAGGGTAGGGTTAAAATAAGGATTAAAGTTAGGGCTAGGGTAGGGTTTAGATAAGGGTTAAGATTAGGGCTAGGGTAGGGTTTAGATAAGGGTTAAGATTAGGGCTAGGGTAGGGTTTAGATAAGGGTTAAGATTAGGGCTAGGGTAGGGTTTAGATAAGGGTTAAGATTAGGGCTAGGGTAGGGTTTAGATAAGGGTTAAGATTAGGGCTAGGGTAGGGTTTAGATAAGGGTTAAGATTAGGGCTAGGGTAGGGTTTAGATAAGGGTTAAGATTAGGGCTAGGGTAGGGTTTAGATAAGGGTTAAGATTAAGGCTAGGGTAGGGTTTAGATAAGGGTTAAGATTAGGGCTAGGGTAGGGTTTAGATAAGGGTTAAGATTAGGGCTAGGGTAGGGTTTAGATAAGGGTTAAGATTAGGGCTAGGGTAGGGTTTAGATAAGGGTTAAGATTAGGGCTAGGGTAGGGTTTAGATAAGGGTTAAGATTAGGGCTAGGGTAGGGTTTAGATAAGGGTTAAGATTAGGGCTAGGGTAGGGTTTAGATAAGGGTTAAGATTAGGGCTAGGGTAGGGTTTAGATAAGGGTTAAGATTAGGGCTAGGGTAGGGTTTAGATAAGGGTTAAGATTAGGGCTAGGGTAGGGTTTAGATAAGGGTTAAGATTAGGGCTAGGGTAGGGTTTAGATAAGGGTTAAGATTAGGGCTAGGGTAGGGTTTAGATAAGGGTTAAGATTAGGGCTAGGGTAGGGTTTAGATAAGGGTTAAGATTAGGGCTAGGGTAGGGTTTAGATAAGGGTTAAGATTAGGGCTAGGGTAGGGTTTAGATAAGGGTTAAGATTAGGGCTAGGGTAGGGTTTAGATAAGGGTTAAGATTAGGGCTAGGGTAGGGTTTAGATAAGGGTTAAGATTAGGGCTAGGGTAGGGTTTAGATAAGGGTTAAGATTAGGGCTAGGGTAGGGTTTAGATAAGGGTTAAGATTAGGGCTAGGGTAGGGTTTAGATAAGGGTTAAGATTAGGGCTAGGGTAGGGTTTAGATAAGGGTTAAGATTAGGGCTAGGGTAGGGTTTAGATAAGGGTTAAGATTAGGGCTAGGGTAGGGTTTAGATAAGGGTTAAGATTAGGGCTAGGGTAGGGTTTAGATAAGGGTTAAGATTAGGGCTAGGGTAGGGTTTAGATAAGGGTTAAGGTTAGGGCTAGGGTAGGGTTTAGATAAGGGTTAAGATTAGGAATAAGGTTAGGTGGAAGGTTAGGGTTAAGATACAGGTTAAGATTGGGGTTAGTGGATAATTAGTTGAAATGTTGGAATCTATGGACTCCCCTATAGACACCCTGGTTCGAATCCAGGCTGTATCACAACCGGCCGGGATTGGGAGTCCCATAGGGCGGCACACAATTGGCCCAGTATCATCCCAGGTTTGGTTGGGGTAGGCCGTCATTGTAAATAAGAATTTGTTCTTAACTAACTTTCCTAGTTAAGTAAAGGTAATATATATACAGTATATATATATATATATATATATATATATATATATATATATATATATATATATAAAAAAAATCGAAAAAAACATCTATTTGGGACTATCCAAATAAAGTGTTACCGAGATGACGGGATGTTATTTACATCAGCCCTCTGTTCTCTCCAGAGAACTAACACCCGGAGTCTAAACAGGAGAGCACTATGGCTTTGTCCCAAACCCATTCCCTATACAGTGCACTACTTTAGACCAGGGCTCTATGGAACAGGGTGCCATTTGGAATGTATAAATAGATCCCTCCAGTTTAGACCAATGATGCATTTGTATACTGTACATGTTTTAGACTCAGTGTACACTGTACACTAGTAGTATACCATCTCATCAAAAGTAGTGCATTATATAGGAAGTAGGGTGTCATTTGGGACACAGCTATGAGGAAAGGACATTTCTCCAAACAGATAACCACTGTCAAAGCAAACTATTCTGTACATTAAACATGGCATCTTTACAACTGTACACTTGTTATGACATAGTTAGAGACGTGTTGTGTAGCCTAAGAACAAACATTCAATACTGTAGAATCTGCAGTAGCATCTGTTTTAAAGACAGCACCCTAACTGAGATGTACATTACCCTGAGAACTAGGTTAGTTACTCAGTCACTCTAGTGTCACATTATTGTTGATTAATCAATTAATTCAGCATGCCTGGGAAATCAACTTTAAGTTGTATGACCAATAAGTGAGCCTACATCTTCTAAGTGCATGCCAATGTATGACTGTAGTTACTCAATTAATTGAATGTGCTCTACATCAAAGTGATCGTCCACAACATGTTATTTATGCTAGATGCTTTTACCCTACCTGACTCATAGCCATGCGTGCATACATGCCTCAATGTTAAGTTTAAATCAACATACAGTACTTTCCGTAAACACAGCCACATTGGACTTTCTGAATGTGACAGCAGCAACGGTAACAAACATTAAGAGCCTTCGACACAATTCACAAAACTTGATCATGAAAATCCATAAAAACGTTCAAATGTACTCACTCCAAATAATCGTCAAAGACCCAAAAGTGGATTTACCTCGAATTCCACCTAAGAAGAACCAGAGGACAACCTAGCACCAAAGAATCCTACTGTATCTGCAAACACACACAGCTTATATGGGTGTCAATCTGGGGTCAGATATCTTCCATCTGGGTATTCTGACGGGTCTGGGCTGTGGACAACAGTCTAGGAGGCAGAGGATGAGATTAAAATAGCTGAGATGAGATCATGAACTGGGCTGTGCTGAAGTCTGTGATGTACTCATGGGCATGGCTAGGAGCAGAGAGATGCTGAAGTCTGTACTGTACTCATGGGCAGGGCTAGGAGCATAGAGATGCTGAAGTCTGTGGGCTAGGAGCATAGAGATGCTGAAGTCTGTACTGTACTCATGGGCAGGGCTAGGAGCAGAGAGATGCTGAAGTCTGTACTGTACTCATGGGCAGGGCTAGGAGCATAGAGATGCTGAAGTCTGTGCTGTACTCATGGGCAGGGCTAGGAGCAGAGAGATGCTGAAGTCTGTGCTGTACTCATGGGCAGGGCTAGGAGTATAGAGATGCTGAAGTCTGTGGGCTAGGAGCATAGAGATGCTGAAGTCTGTGATGTACTCATGGGCAGGGCTAGGAGCATAGAGATGCTGAAGTCTGTGATGTACTCATGGGCAGGGCTAGGAGTATAGAGATGCTGAAGTCTGTACTGTACTCATGGGCAGGGCTAGGAGTATAGAGATGCTGAAGTCTGTACTGTACTCATGGGCAGGGCTAGGAGTATAGAGATGCTGAAGTCTGTACTGTACTCATGGGCAGGGCTAGGAGTATAGAGATGCTGAAGTCTGTACTGTACTCATGGGCAGGGCTAGGAGCAGAGAGATACTGAAGTCTGTACTGTACTCATGGGCAGGGCTAGGAGCAGAGAGATACTGAAGTCTGTACTGTACTCATGGGCAGGGCTAGGAGTATAGAGATGCTGAAGTCTGTGCTGTACTCATGGGCAGGGCAACAAAAACACTATACAGAAAATAACTACCCACAACAACCCATAGTGGGAAAACAGGCTGCCTAAGTATGGCTCTCAATCAGAGACAATGACAGACAGCTGCCTCTGATTGGGAACCATACCAGGCCATACACATAGAAATAAAAAAAACAGAACACAAAATATAGAATGCCCACCACAACTCACGCCCTGACCAAACTAAAACAGAGACATAGAAAAGGAACTAAGGTCAGGACGTGACTGTAGAATTCCATTCATTCCTACTGTGGAGTGGCTTAAAGCCTCTCACTGGCCAACACTTAGCAACAGTAATCTAGGGTTAATATGTGTCACCGATGTGAAATGGCTAGCTAGTTAGCGGTGGTGCGCGCTAATAGCGTTTCAATCGGTGACGTCACTCGCTCTGAGACCTTAAAGTAGATGTTCCCCTTGCTCTGCAAGGGCCGCGGCTTTTGTGGAGCGATGGGTAATGACACTTCGTGGGGAGGCAGTTTTTGATATGTGCAGAGGGTCCCTGGCTCGCGCCCGGGTTGGTGCGAGGAGAGGGACGGAAGCTTAACTGTTACATATCACAACATCATTGGTCACAACAGGTCTAAATATATGTGTCATTATTTTTTATTTATTTTTATTTTTTATTTTTTTTATTTCACCTTTATTTAACCAGGTAGGCTAGTTGAGAACAAGTTCTCATTTGCAACTGCGACCTGGCCAAAATAAAGCATAGCAGTGTGAATTACATCTCCTATGTAATATCCCCTATGTAATATCTCCTATGTAATATCCCCTATGTAATATCTCCTATGTAATAATCCCTATGTAATATCCCCTATGTAATATCCCTTATGTAATATCCCCTATGTAATATCCCTTATGTAATATCCCCTATGTAATATCCCCTATGTAATAATCCCTATATAATAATCCCTATGTAATATATCCTATGTAATATCCCCTATGTAATATCTCCTATGTAATATCCCCTATGTAATAATCCCTATGTAATATCCCCTATGTAATAATCCCTATGTAATATCCCCTATGTAATATCCCCTATGTAATATCCCCTATATAATATCCCCTATGTAATATATCCTATGTAATATCCCCTATGTAATATCCCCTATGTAATATCCCCTATGTAATATCTCCTATATAATATATCCTATGTAATATCCCCTATATAATATATCCTATGTAATATCCCCTATGTAATATCTCCTATGTAATATCTCCTATGTAATATCCCCTATGTAATATCTCCTATGTAATATCCCCTATGTATCGCTCTGGATAAGAGCGTCTGCTAAATGACCTAAATATAAATGTAAATGTAATATCCCCTATGTAATATCTCCTATGTAATATCCCCTATGTAATATCTCCTATGTAATATCTCCTATGTAATATATCCTATGTAATATCTCCTATGTAATATCCCCTATGTAATAATCCCTATGTAATAATCCCTATGTAATATCCCCTATGTAATATCCCCTATGTAATAATCCCTATGTAATATCCCCTATGTAATAATCCCTATGTAATATCCCCTATGTAATATCTCCTATGTAATATCTCCTATGTAATATCCCCTATGTAATATCTCCTATGTAATATCTCCTATGTAATATCCCCTATGTAATATCCCCTATGTAATATCCCCTATGTAATATCCCCTATTTAATATATCCTATGTAATATCCCCTATGTAATATCCCCTATGTAATATCCCCTATATAATATCTCCTATGTAATATCCCCTATGTAATATCTCCTATATAATATATCCTATGTAATATCCCCTATATAATATATCCTATGTAATATCCCCTATGTAATATCTCCTATGTAATATCTCCTATGTAATATCCCCTATGTAATATCCCCTATGTAATATCCCCTATGTAATATCCCCTATGTAATAATCCCTATGTAATATCCCCTATGTAATAATCCCTATGTAATATCCCCTATGTAATATCCCCTATGTAATATCCCCCTATGTAATATCCCCTATGTAATATCAATCCCTATGTAATATCCCCTATGTAATATCCCCTATGTAATATCCCCTATGTAATATCCCCTATGTAACAATCCCTATGTAATATCCCCTATGTAATATCCCCTATGTAATATCCCCTATGTAATATCCCCTATGTAACAATCCCTATGTAACAATCCCTATGTAATATATCATGTGTAATATCCCCTATGTAATAATCCCTATGTAATATCCCCTATGTAATAATCCCTATGTAATATCCCCTATGTAATATCTCCTATGTAATATCTCCTATGTAATATCTCCTATGTAATATCTCCTATGTAATATCCCCTATGTAATATCCCCTATGTAATATCCCCTATGTAATATCCCCTATGTAATATCCCCTATATAATATCTCCTATGTAATATCCCCTATGTAATATCTCCTATGTAATATCTCCTATGTAATATCCCCTATGTAATATCCCCTATTTAATATATCCTATGTAATATCCCCTATGTAATATCCCCTATGTAATATCCCCTATGTAATATCCCCTATGTAATATCCCCTATATAATATATCCTATGTAATATCCCCTATGTAATATCTCCTATATAATATATCCTATGTAATATCCCCTATATAATATATCCTATGTAATATCCCCTATGTAATATCTCCTATGTAATATCTCCTATGTAATATCCCCTATGTAATATCTCCTATGTAATATCCCCTATGTAATATCTCCTATGTAATATATCCTATGTAATATCTCCTATGTAATATCCCCTATGTAATAATCCCTATGTAATATCCCCTATGTAATAATCCCTATGTAATAATCCCTATGTAATATCCCCTATGTAATATCCCCATATGTAATATCCCCTATTTAATATCCCCTATTTAATATCCCCTATGTAATATCCCCTATGTAATATCCCCTATGTAATAATCCCTATGTAATAATCCCTATGTAATATCCCCTATGTAATAATCCCTATGTAATAATCCCTATGTAATATCCCCTATGTAATAATCCCTATGTAATAATCCCTATGTAATAATCCCTATGTAATAATCCCCTATGTAATAATCCCTATCTAATAATCCCTATGTAATATCCCCTATGTAATATCCCCTATGTAATAATCCCTATGTAATAATCCCTATGTAATATCCCCTATGTAATAATCCCCTATGTAATAATCCCTATGTAATATCCCCTATGTAATATCCCCTATGTAATATCCCCTATGTAATAATCCCTATGTAATAATCCCTATGTAATAATCCCCCCTATGTAATAATCCCTATGTAATAATCCCTATGTAATAATCCCCTATGTAATAATCCCTATCTAATAATCCCTATGTAATATCCACTATGTAATATCCCCTATGTAATAATCCCTATGTAATATCCCCTATGTAATATCCCCCTATGTAATATCCAGCGTGAGAAGTGAGATGGACAGAGAGATGTATATCAGGGTTACAGAGAAGAGATAGTCTGTGGATATTGATGTAAAAGAAGTGTCTGATTTGTGTAAACTTCACCCAAACACAATACACTTTGGAATTGCTGTCTTGCTCTGCTTTGAAGAGAAGCTAACTGAGTGTTGTCTTTGGCTTATTCTCAACATCAACAGCCACTCTGCTATTTCTCCCTTTGGTTTTCCCTGATGTCAACAACACTGCAGTATCCTGTCACAGAGGTTTGCTACAGACACAGCTTCATATCAACATCCTGTCAGTCACAGAGGTATGCTACAGACACAGCTTCATAACAACATCCTGTCACAGAGGTATGCTACAGACACAGCTTCATATCAACATCTTGTCAGTCACAGAGGTATGCTACAGACACAGCTTCATATCAACATCCTGTCAGTCACAGAGGTATGCTACAGACATCATCGGACTGAGCTTGTTGTCATTGCAGGCAATCTCAGCGCTGTGCGTTACAGGGACGACATCCTCCTCCCTCATGTGGTACACTTCCTGCAGGCTCATCCTGACATGACCCTCCAGCATGACAATGCCTCCAGCCATACTGCTTATTCTGTGCGGGATTTCCTGCAGGACAGGAATGTCAGTGTTCTGCCATGGCCAATGACGAGCCGGGATCTCAATCCCATTGAGCACGTCTGGGACCTGTTGGATCGGAGGGTGAAGTCTAGTGCCATTCCCCCCAGAAATGTCTGGGAACTTGCAGGTGCCTTGGTGGAAGAGTGTGGTAACATCTCACAGCAAAAACTGGCAAATCTGGTGCAATCCATGAGGAGGAGATGCACTGCAGTACTTAATGCAGACTGACTGTTACTTTTGATTTTGACCCCACATTTGTTCAGAGACTCATTATTCAATTTCTGTTAGTCACATGTCTGTGGAACTTGTTCAGTTTATGTCTCAGTTGTTGAATCTTGTTATACAAATATCTACACATGTTCAGTTTGCTGAAAATAAACACAGTTGACAGTGAGAGGACATTTATTTAGTTTATATGTCTCTCTCTCTCTCTCTCTCTCTCTCTCTCTCTCTCTCTCTCTCTCTCTCTCTCTCTCTCTCTCTCTCTCTCTCTCTCTCTCTCTCTCTCTCCTCTCTCTCTCTCTCTCTCATCAAGAGGAGCAGCTGGTGCGAGTAAACACCTAGTATGTTTTCCAAATGGCACCCTATTCCCAGCGCCCTGGTCAAAAGTAGCGCGCTACCTAGGGAATAAGGTACCACTTGGGAGTAACACAATTACAGTCCGTTTTAGGATACTTTTGACATGTTTTATTTATTTCACCTTCATTTAACCAGGTATTTATATATATAACCCTTCATTTAACCAGGTATTTATATATCTATAACCCTTCATTTAACCAGGTATTTATATATATAACCCTTTATTTAACCAGGTATTTATATATTATATATATAACCCTAAACCTTTATTTAACCAGGTATTTATATATATAACCCTAACCCTTTATTTAACCAGGTATTTATATATATAACCCTAACCCTTTATTTAACCAGGTATTTATATATATAACCCTAACCCTTCATTTAACCAGGTATTTATATATATATAACCCTAACCCTTTATTTAACCAGGTATTTATATATATAACCCTAACCCTTTATTTAACCAGGTATTTATACATATAACCCTTTATTTAACCAGGTATTTATATATATAACCCTTTATTTAACCAGATATTTATATATATAACCCTAACCCTTTATTTAACCAGGTATTTATATATATAACCCTAACCCTTTATTTAACCAGGTATTTATATATATAACCCTAACCCTTTATTTAACCAGGTATTTATATATATATAACCCTAACCCTTCATTTAACCAGGTATTTATATATATAACCCTAACCCTTCATTTAACCAGGTATTTATATATATAACCCTAACCCTTCATTTAACCAGGTATTTATATATATAACCCTTCATTTAACCAGGTATTTATATATATAACCCTAACCCTTTATTTAACCAGGTATTTATATATATAACCCTTTATTTAACCAGGTATTTATATATATAACCCTAACCCTTTATTTAACCAGGTATTTATATATATAACCCTTTATTTAACCAGGTATTTATACATATAACCCTTTATTTAACCAGGTATTTATATATATAACCCTAACCCTTTATTTAACCAGGTATTTATATATATATATAACCCTTCATTTAACCAGGTATTTATATATATAACCCTAACCCTTTATTTAACCAGGTATTTATATATATAACCCTAACCCTTTATTTAACCAGGTATTTATATATATAACCCTAACCCTTTATTTAACCAGGTATTTATATATATAACCCTAACCCTTTATTTAACCAGGTATTTATATATATAACCCTTTATTTAACCAGGTATTTATATATATATAACCCTTTATTTAACCAGGTATTTATATATCTATAACCCTTTATTTAACCAGGTATTTATATATATAACCCTTTATTTAACCAGATATTTATACATATAACCCTTTATTTAACCAGGTAATTATACATTTAACCCTTCATTTAACCAGGTATTTATAAATATAACCCTTTATTTAAACAGGTATTTATATATATAACCCTAACCCTTTATTTATCCAGGTATTTATATATATAAATAACCCTAACCCTTTATTTAACCAGGTATTTATATATATAACCCTTTATTTAACCAGGTATTTATATATATAACCCTAACCCTTTATTTATCCAGGTATTTATATATATAAATAACCCTAACCCTTTATTTAACCAGGTATTTATATATATAACCCTTTATTTAACCAGGTATTTATATATATAACCCTAACCCTTTATTTAACCAGGTATTTATATATATATAACCCTTTATTTAACCAGGTATTTATATATCTATAACCCTTTATTTAACCAGGTATTTATATATATAACCCTTTATTTAACCAGGTATTTATATATATAACCCTAACCCTTCATTTAACCAGGTATTTATATATATATAACCCTAACCCTTTATTTAACCAGGTATTTATATATATAACCCTTCATTTAACCAGGTATTTATATATATAACCCTAACCCTTTATTTAACCAGGTATTTATATATATAACCCTTCATTTAACCAGGTATTTATATATATAACCCTAACCCTTTATTTAACCAGGTATTTATATATATAACCCTTCATTTAACCAGGTATTTATATATATAACCCTAACCCTTTATTTAACCAGGTATTTATATATATAACCCTAACCCTTTATTTATCCAGGTATTTATATATATAACCCTTTATTTAACCAGGTATTTATATATATAACCCTTCATTTAACCAGGTATTTATATATATAACCCTAACCCTTTATTTAACCAGGTATTTATATATATAACCCTAACCCTTTAACCCTTTATTTAACCAGGTATTTATATATATAACCCTAACCCTTTATTTAACCAGGTATTTATATATATAACCCTAACCCTTTATTTATCCAGGTATTTATATATATAACCCTTTATTTAAACAGGTATTTATATATATAACCCTTCATTTAACCAGGTATTTATATATATAACCCTAACCCTTTATTTAACCAGGTATTTATATATATAACCCTAACCCTTTATTTAACCAGGTATTTATATATATAACCCTTTATTTAAACAGGTATTTATATATATAACCCTAACCCTTTATTTATCCAGGTATTTATATATATAAATAACCCTAACCCTTTATTTAACCAGGTATTTATATATATAACCCTTTATTTAACCAGGTATTTATATATATAACCCTAACCCTTTATTTATCCAGGTATTTATATATATAAATAACCCTTTTATTTAACCAGGTATTTATATATATAACCCTTTATTTAACCAGGTATTTATATATATAACCCTAACCCTTTATTTAACCAGGTATTTATATATATATAACCCTTTATTTAACCAGGTATTTATATATCTATAACCCTTTATTTAACCAGGTATTTATATATATAACCCTTTATTTAACCAGGTATTTATATATATAACCAACCCTTCATTTAACCAGGTATTTATATATATAAACCCTAACCCTTTATTTAACCAGGTATTTATATATATAACCCTTCATTTAACCAGGTATTTATATATATAACCCTAACCCTTTATTTAACCAGGTATTTATATATATAACCCTTCATTTAACCAGGTATTTATATATATAACCCTAACCCTTTATTTAACCAGGTATTTATATATATAACCCTAACCCTTTATTTAACCAGGTATTTATATATATAACCCTTTATTTAACCAGGTATTTATATATCTATAACCCTTTATTTAACCAGGTATTTATATATATAACCCTAACCCTTTATTTAACCAGGTATTTATATATATAACCCTAACCCTTTATTTAACCAGGTATTTATATATATAACCCTTTATTTAACCAGGTATTTATATATCTATAACCCTTTATTTAACCAGGTATTTATATATATAACCCTTTATTTAACCAGGTATTTATATATATAACCCTAACCCTTTATTTAACCAGGTATTTATATATATAACCCTAACCCTTTATTTAACCAGGTATTTATATATATAACCCTTTATTTAACCAGGTATTTATATATATAACCCTAACCCTTTATTTAACCAGGTATTTATATATATAACCCTAACCCTTCATTTAACCAGGTATTTATATATATAACCCTTTATTTAACCAGGTATTTATATATATAACCCTTTATTTAACCAGGTATTTATATATATAACCCTAACCCTTTATTTAACCAGGTATTTATATATATAACCCTAACCCTTTATTTAACTAGGTATTTATATATATAACCCTTTATTTAAACAGGTATTTATATATATAACCCTAACCCTTTATTTAACCAGGTATTTATATATATAACCCTTTATTTAACCAGGTATTTATATATATAACCCTAACCCTTTATTTAACCAGGTATTTATATATATATAACCCTAACCCTTTATTTAACCAGGTATTTATATATATAACCCTTTATTTAAACAGGTATTTATATATATAACCCTAACCCTTCATTTGACCAAGTAGGCCAGTTGAGAACAAGCTCTCATTTACAATTGAGACCTGGCCAAGATAAAGCAAAGTAGTGCAACCTAAACAACAAAACAGAGTTACACATGGGATAAACAAACATACAATCAGTAATACAATAGAATAGAAAAATAGAAAGATCTATGTCCAATGTGTGCAAATGTAGAAGAGTAGGGAGGTAAGGCAATAAATAGGCCATAGAGGCAAAGTAATTACAATATTGCATTAACACTGGAGTGATAGATGTGCAGGAGATGATGTGTAAGTAGAGATACTGGGGTGCAAATGAGCAACAAAGTAAATAAAAACAATATGGGGATGAGGTAGGTAGTTGTTACGGCCGTCGTCGGAATGAGACCAAGGTGCAGCGTGGTACATTTTCCCTTTTTATTTAGATGTCACCAACAAAACAAGAAAACGACTGTGAAGCAACAAACAAGGGCTATAGTGCCCCTAACAAAGACAACTACCAACAATCACAACAGGGAAAAAGGCTACCTAAGTATGATTCCCAGGAGGTGTTGGCTTTGGGATGACCAGTGAAATATACCTGCTGGAGCGTGTGCTATGGGTGGGTGTTATGGTGACCAGTGAGCTGAGATAAGGCAGAGCTTTACCTAGCAAAGACTTATAGATGACCTGGAGCCAGTGGGTTTGGCAACGAATCTGTAGCGAGGGCCAGCCGAATATGGGGCTTTGGTGACAAAAACGGATGGCACTGTGATAGACTGCATCCAGTTTGCTGAGTAGAGTGTTGGGCGCTATTTTGTAAATGACATCGCAGAATCAAGGATCGGTAGGATAGTCAGTTTGACGATGGTATGTTTGACAGAATGTTTGAAGAAGGCTTTGTTGCGAAATAGGTCTAACCAGACACCTAGGTATTTGCAGTTGTGGGTGGGAGGGTGCGGGCAGCAATCGGTTAAAGAGCATGCACTTAGTTTTACTAGCATTTAAGAGCAGTTGGAGGCCACGGAAGGCGTGTTGTATGGCATTGAAGCTCGTCTGGAGGTTTGTTAGCACAGTGTCCAAAGAATGGCCAGAAGTATACAGAATGGTGTCGTCTGCGTAGAGGTGGATCAGAGACTCACCAGCAGCAAGAGCCACATCATTGACATATACAGAGAAAAGAGTCGGCCTGAGAATTTAACCCTTTGGCACCCCCATAGAGACTGACAGAGGTCCGGACAACAGGCTCTCCGATTTGACACACTGAACTCTGTCTGATAAGTAGTTGGTGAACCGGGTTGGTTGGTATAAACTTAGCAGGATTCTGTGGAAGTTCAGCCTCACAGCTCTCTGGTTTTACCCTTAGGGGGAGGCAGTGAGAGAGACTCCACTCCTGTCCCAAATGTCTGGTTTTACCCTTAGGTGGAGGCAGTGAGAGAGACTCCACTCCTGTCCCAAATGTCTGGTTTTAACCTTACATGGTGGCAGTGAGAGAGACTCCATTCCTGTCCCAAATGTCTGGTTTTAACCTTACATGGTGGCAGTGAGAGAGACTCCATTCCTGTCCCAAATGTCTGGTTTTAACCTTACATGGTGGCAGTGAGAGAGACTCCACTCCTGTCCCAAATGTCTGGTTTTAACCTTACATGGTGGCAGTGAGAGAGACTCCATTCCTGTCCCAAATGTCTGGTTTTACCCTTAGGTGGAGGCAGTGAGAGATACTCCATTCCTGTCCCAAATGTCTGGTTTTAACCTTACATGGTAGCAGTGAGAGAGACTCCACTCCTGTCCCAAATGGCACACCTTTGTAGTGCATTACTTTTGACCAGGGCCCATAGGGTGCCATTTAGGAGGTCAGAGTGTCTTGAAGAGTATCTGTCCTTACTGTTCCTACTACCATAGCCGCATGAAGTAATCTGGGGTAGGTGCTTAAAAACGGACTGCTATAGACGCCTATATCTGTCCACTAATACAGGACTAGTAAAGTTCTGTTAATACAGGACTAGTAAAGGCCCAGTGAACTACTTTTAGAAAAAAATGTTTTGATGTACAGTACCAGTCCAAAGTTTGGACACACCTACTCATTCAAGGGTTTTTCTTTATTTCTACATTTTTTATGTTGTAGAATAATAGTGAAGTTGTCAAAACTATTAAATAACACACATGGAATCATGTTGTAAGCAAAAAATGGAAAACAAATCTAAATATATGTTACGCTTGAGATTCTTCAAAGTAGCCACCCTTTGCCTTGATGACATCTTTGCTCACTCTTGGCATTCTCTCAACCAGCTAGATGAGGTAATCACCTGGAATGTATTTCAATTTACAGGTGTGCCTTGTTAAAAGTTCATTTGTGGAATTTCTTTCCTTCTTAATACATTTGAACCAATTGTGTTGTGACAAGGTGGTATACAAAATATAGCTCTATTTGGTAAAAGACCAAGTCCATATTATGGCACGAACAGCTTAAATAAGCAAAGAGAAACGACAGTCCATCATTACTTTAAGACCTGAAGGTCAGTCAATCTGGAAAATTTCAAGAACTTTGAAGGTTCTTGAAGTGCAGTCGTAAAAACCATCAAGCGCTATGATGAAACTGGCTCTCATGAGGTCCGCCACAGGAAAGGAAGACCCAGAGTTACCTCTGCTGCAGAGGATCAGTTCATTAGAGTTACCTGGCTCTCATGAGGTCCGCCACAGGAAAGGAAGACCCAGAGTTACCTCTGCTGCAGAGGATCAGTTCATTAGAGTTACCTGGCTCTCATGAGGTCCGCCACAGGAAAGGAAGACCCAGAGTTACCTCTGCTGCAGAGGATCAGTTCATTAGAGTTAACTGGTTCTCATGAGGTCCGCCACAGGAAAGGAAGACCCAGAGTTACCTCTGCCGCAGAGGATACGTTCATTAGAGTTAACTGGCTCTCATGAGGTCTGCCACAGGAAAGGAAGAACCAGAGTTACCTCTGCTGCAGAGGATCATTTCATTAGAGTTAACTGGCTCTCATGAGGACCACCACAGGAAAGGAAGACCCAGAGTTACTTCTGCTGCAGAGAATCAGTTCATTAGAGTTACCTGGCTCTCATGAGGACCACCACAGGAAAGGAAGACCCAGAGTTACCTCTGCTGCAGAGAATCAGTTCATTAGAGTTACTTGGCTCTCATGAGGACCACCACAGGAAAGGAAGACCCAGAGTTACCTCTGCTGCAGAGGATCAGTTCTTTAGAGTTACCTGGCTCTCATGAGGTCCGCCACAGGACAGGAAGACCCAGAGTTACCTCTGCTGCAGAGGATCAGTTCATTAGAGTTACCTGGCTCTCATGAGGTCCGCCACAGGAAAGGAAGACCCAGAGTTACCTCTGCCGCAGAGAATAAGATTACAGCCCAAATAAATAGCTTTACAGAGTTCAAGTAACAGACATGTCAACATCATCTGTTGAGGAGACTGCGTGAATCAGGCCTTCATGGTCGAATTGCTGCAAAGAAAGTAGCCAAACCAGTACTAAAGGACACCAATAAGAAGAAGAGTCTTGCTTGGGCCAAGAAACTTGAGCAATGGACGTTAGACAGGTGGAAATCTGCCCTTTGGTCTGATGAGTCCAAATGTGAGATTTTTGGTTCCAACCGCCGTGTCTTCGTGAGACACAGAGCAGGTGAGCCGATGATCTCCGAATGTGTGGTTCCCACCATGAAGCATGGCGGAGGAGGTGTGATGGTGTGGGGGAGCTTTTGCTGGTGAAACTGTCAGTGATTTATTTAGAATTCAAGGCACACTTAACCAGCATGGCTACCTCAGTGTTCTGCAGCGATACGCCATCCTATCTGGTTTGCACTTAGTGGGACTATCATTTGTTTTTCAACAGGACAATGACCCAAAACACACCTCCAGGCTGTGAAAGGGCTATTTGACCAAGAAGGAGAGCGATGTAGTGCGGCATCAGATGACCTCAGATGACCTCAAAAATACTAATAATATATATGGAGACTGTTTAGTAAATTGATTGTGTCAATGTTGGCTCTGTAGACTGTACTGTAGACTGTACTGTACTGTAGACTGTACTGTATAGTCAACACCTGTCCTCTACATCAGGAGTATTCAAACCCTACGAGGTCTGCTGGTTTTCTGTTCTACCTGATCATTAACTCACCTGTTGTCCCAGGTCTAAATCTATCACAACTCAGGATAAGACCAAGATGCACACAGTTCAAATCACAGAAGTGTATTTACAAAACAGGGGGCAGGCAAACGACAGGTCAAAGCAGAGGTCGGTAATCTAGGGCAGAGTCCGTAAAGTACAGAACGGCAGACAGGCTCAGGGTCAGGGCAGGCAGAGGTCGGTAATCTAGGGCAGAGTTCGTAAGGTACAGAACGGCAGGCAGGCTCAGGGTCAGGGCAGGCAGAGGTCGGTAATCCAGGGCAGAGTCCGTAAAGTACAGAACGGCAGACAGGCTCAGGGTCAGGCAGAGGTCGGTAATCTAGGGCAGAGTTGGTAAGGTACAGAACGGCAGGCAGGCTCAGGGTCAGGGCAGGCAGAGGTCGGTAATCCAGGGCAGAGTCCGTAAGGTACAGAACGGCAGGCAGCCTCCGGGTCAGGGCAGGCAGAATAGTCAAAACCGGGAGAACATGATAAAAAGGGACTAATGATAACAGGAGTTCGGAAAAACACACTGGTAGGTTTGACGAGACAAGTCGAACTGGCAACAGACAGACAGAAAACACAGGTATAAATACACAGGAGATAATGGGGGAAAATGGGCAACACCTGGAGGGGGTAAAGACAAGCACAAGACAGGTGAAAGAGATCAGAGTGTGACAGTACCCCCCCTACCTGGGCACATACCTGGTTGACCGTGGTAACGGCATTGGAAAGAGTAGACAGAGGTTAATCCTTGAAACTACATGAAAAGTGGGATGTATACGGAGGGAGCAACAGAAGACACACAGCAGAAGGGCTAAGGACCTCAGAGATGGGGAAAGCGCCGATAAAACGGGGGGAAAATTTGCAGGACTCCACCAGGAGGGGCAGATCCCGAGTGGACAGCCATACCCTCTGCACAAGACGGTAACGGGGAGCTGGGGTCCGGTGGTGGTCCACCTGTCATTGATACCTGGAGGTGGTGTTGAGAAGAGCAGACCGGGCTCTTTTCCAGGTACGGCGACAGCGGCGGATGAACATCTGGGCCGAGGTTATGCTGACCTCTTCGTCAGTGAAGAGCGGGGGCTGATAACCCATCGAATACTCGAAAGGGGAGAGTGGCTGAGCAGGTGAGGGTGTTGCGGGCATATTCCACCCACAGGAGTTGCTGGATCCAGGTTGCTGGTGGAGACGAGGCAGCGAAGAGTCGTCTCCAGGTCCTGAGTGGCTCGTTCCGACTGGCCGATAGACTGGGGGTGAAACCCGGAAGACAGGCTGGC
>NC_060173.1:119891526-120036526 GCF_021184085.1 Oncorhynchus gorbuscha | reverse complement strand
AGACTAACATGGAGGACATTCCACTTGTAGCTCCAGACTAACATGGAGGACATTCCCCTTGTAACTCCAGACTAACATGGAGGACATTCCCCTTGTAGCTCCAGACTAAGAGGACATTCCCCTTGTAGCTCCAGACTAAGAGGACATTCCCCTTGTAGCTCCAGACTAAGAGGACATTCCCCTTGTAGCACCAGACTAAGAGGACATTCCCCTTGTAACTCCAGACTAACATGGAGGACATTCCCCTTGTAGCTCCAGACTAAGAGGACATTCCCATTGTAGCTCCTTACTAAGAGGACATTCCCCTTATAGCTCCAGACTAACATGGAGGACATTCCCCTTGTAGCTCCAGACTAAGAGGACATTCCCCTTGTAACTCCTGACTAACATGGAGGACATTCCCCTTGTAGCTCCAGACTAACATGGAGGACATTCCCCTTGTAACTCCAGACTAACATGGAGGACATTCCCCTTGTAACTCCAGACTAAGAGGACATTCCCCTTGTAGCTCCAGACTAAGAGGACATTCCCCTTGTAGCTCCAGACTAAGAGGACATTCCCCTTGTAGCTCCAGACTAAGAGGACATTCCCCTTGTAGCTCCAGACTAAGAGGACATTCCCCTTGTAGCTCCAGACTAACATGGAGGACATTCCCCTTGTAGCTCCAGACTAACATGGAGGACATTCCCCTTGTAGCTCCAGACTAAGAGGACATTCCCCTTGTAACTCCATACTAAGAGGACATTCCCCTTGTAACTGCAGACTAAGAGGACATTCCCCTTGTAGCTCCAGACTAACATAGAGGACATTCCCCTTGTAGCTCCAGACTAAGAGGACATTCCCCTTGTAGCTCCAGACTAAGAGGACATTCCCCTTGTAGCTCCAGACTAAGAGGACATTCCCCTTGTAGCTCCAGACTAAGAGGACATTCCCCTTGTAGCTCCAGACTAAGAGGACATTCCCCTTGTAGCACCAGACTAAGAGGACATTCCCCTTGTAACTCCAGACTAACATGGAGGACATTCCCCTTGTAGCTCCAGACTAAGAGGACATTCCCATTGTAGCTCCTTACTAAGAGGACATTCCCCTTATAGCTCCAGACTAACATGGAGGACATTCCCCTTGTAGCTCCAGACTAAGAGGACATTCCCCTTGTAACTCCTGACTAACATGGAGGACATTCCCCTTGTAGCTCCAGACTAACATGGAGGACATTCCCCTTGTAACTCCAGACTAACATGGAGGACATTCCCCTTGTAACTCCAGACTAAGAGGACATTCCCCTTGTAACTCCGGACTAACATGGAGGACATTCCCCTTGTAACTCCAGACTAACATGGAGGACATTCCCCTTGTAGCTCCAGACTAACATGGAGGACATTTCCCTTGTAATTCCAGACTAAGAGGACATTCCCCTTGTAGCTCCAGACTAAGAGGACATTCCCCTTGTAGCTCCAGACTAAGAGGACATTCCCCTTGTAGCTCCAGACTAAGAGGACATTCCCCTTGTAGCTCCAGACTAACATGGAGGACATTCCCCTTGTAGCTCCAGACTAACATGGAGGACATTCACCTTGTAACTCCAGACTAACATGGAGGACATAGGACATTCCCCTTGTAACTCCAGACTAAGAGGACATTCCCCTTGTAACTCCATACTAAGAGGACATTCCCCTTGTAGCTCCAGACTAACATAGAGGACATTCAAATCAAATCAAATCAACTCCAGACTAAGAGGACATTCCCCTTTTAATCAAATGGGGGGGTGGGGTGATTTATATAGCCCTTCCACCATAACATCAGCTGATATCTCAAAGTGCTGTACAGAAACCCAGCCTAAAACCCCAAACAGCAAACAATGCAGGTGTAAAAGCACGGTGGCTAGGAAAAACTCCCTAGAAAGGCCAAAACCTAGGAAGAAACCTAGAGAGGAACCGGGTATTGGACTGGCCAGTCCTCTTGTGGCTGTGCCGGGTAGAGATTATAACAGAACATGACCAAGATGTTCAAATGTTCAAAATGACCAGCATGGTCAAATAATAATAAGGCAGAACAGTTCCCTGGAGCAGCAGCACAGTCAGATGGACATGGGGACAGCAAGTTGAGCCATCATGTCAGGTAGTCCTGGAGGCACGGTCCTAGGGCTCAGGTCCTCCAGAGAAGAGCAAGAAAGAGAGAATTAGAGAGAGCATATGTGGGGTGATCATCCTCTTGTGGCTGTGCCAGAGATTATAACAGAACGTGGCCAAGATGTTCAAATGTTCATAAATGACCAGCATGGTTGAATAATAGTAAGGCAGAACAGTTGAAACTGGAGCAGGAGCATGGCCAGGTGGACTGGGGACAGCAAGGAGTTCCTCATGTCAGGTAGTCCTGGGACATGGTCCTAGTAACCCAGGCCAGTAAACTGGAGCAGCAGCATGGCCAGGTGGACTGGGGACAGAGGAGTCATCATGTCAGGTAGACCTGGGGACATGGTTCTAGGGCTCAGGTCCTCCGAGAGAGAGAAAGAAAGAGAGAAGGAGAGAATTAGAGAACGCACATTCCCCTTTACACAGGACACCGAATAGGACATTCCCCTTGTAGCTCCAGACTAAACAAACTGACCCCCTAGCCCCCCGACATTCCTGACTACTGCAGCATAAATACTGGAGGCTGAGACAGGAGGGGTCAGGACATTCCCCTTGTAACCCCATCCTAGGACATTCCCCTTGTAGGGCCAAACAGGAAGGATATTGCCCCACCCACTTTGCTAAAGGACATTCCCCTTGTACTGCAGACTAGAGGACATTCTTCAACCACCAGACTTACCATCCTGAGACAAGGACATTCCCCTTGTAACTCCATACTATAGCCCCATTGTAGCTCCAGACTAACATGGAGGACATTCCCCTTGTAACTCCAGACTAAGAGGACATTCCCCTTGTAGCTCCAGACTAACATGGAGGACATTCCACTTGTAGCTCCAGACTAACATGGAGGACATTCCCCTTGTAGCTCCAGACTAAGAGGACATTCCCCTTGTAACTCCAGACTAACATGGAGGACATTCCCCTTGTAACTCCAGACTAAGAGGACATTCCCCTTGTAGCTCCTTACTAAGAGGACATTCCCCTTATAGCTCCAGACTAACATGGAGGATATTCTCCTTGTAGCTCCAGAGTAAGAGGACATTCCCCTTGTAACTCCCGACTAACATGGAGGACATTCCCCTTGTAGCTCCAGACTAACATGGAGAACATTCCCCTTGTAGCTCCAGACTAACATGGAGGACATTCCCCTTGTAACTCCGGACTAACATGGAGGACATTCCCCTTGTAACTCCAGACTAAGAGGACATTCCCCTTGTAGCTCCAGACTAAGAGGACATTCCCCTTGTAACTCCAGACTAACATGGAGGACATTTCCCTTGTAATTCCAGACTAAGAGGACATTCCCCTTGTAGCTCCAGACTAAGAGGACATTCCCCTTGTAGCTCCAGACTAAGAGGACATTCCCCTTGTAGCTCCAGACTAAGAGGACATTCCCCTTGTAGCTCCAGACTAACATGGAGGACATTCCCCTTGTAGCTCCAGACTAACATGGAGGACATTCACCTTGTAACTCCAGACTAACATGGAGGACATTCCCCTTGTAACTCCAGACTAACATGAAGGACATTCCCCTTGTAGCTCCAGACTAAGTGGACATTGCCCTTGTAACTCCATACTAAGAGGACATTCCCCTTGTAACTGCAGACTAAGAGGACATTCCCCTTGTAGCTCCAGACTAACATGGAAAACATTCCCCTTGTAACTCCAGACTAAGAGGACATTCCCCTTGTAGCTCCAGACTAACATGGAGGACATTCCACTTGTAGCTCCAGACTAACATGGAGGACATTCCCCTTGTAACTCCAGACTAACATGGAGGACATTCCCCTTGTAGCTCCAGACTAAGAGGACATTCCCCTTGTAACTCCAGACTAACATGGAGGACATTCCCCTTGTAGCTCCAGACTAAGAGGACATTCTCCTTGTAGCTCCTTACTAAGAGGACATTCCCCTTATAGCTCCAGACTAACATGGAGGACATTCTCCATGTAGCTCCAGACTAAGAGGACATTCCCCTTGTAACTCCCGACTAACATGGAGGACATTCCCCTTGTAGCTCCAGACTAACATGGAGGACATTCCCCTTGTAACTCCAGACTAACATGGAGGACATTCCCCTTGTAACTCCAGACTAAGAGGACATTCCCCTTGTAACTCCGGACTAACATGGAGGACATTCCCCTTGTAACTCCAGACTAACATGGAGGACATTCCCCTTGTAGCTCCAGACTAACATGGAGGACATTCCCCTTGTAATTCCAGACTAAGAGGACATTCCCCTTGTAGCTCCAGACTAAGAGGACATTCACCTTGTAGCTCCAGACTAAGAGGACATTCCCCTTGTAGCTCCAGACTAAGAGGACATTCCCCTTGTAACTCCAGACTAACATGGAGGACATTCCCCTTGTAGCTCCAGACTAACATGGAGGACATTCACCTTGTAACTCCAGACTAACATGGAGGACATTCCCCTTGTAACTCCAGACTAACATGGAGGACATTCCCCTTGTAACTCCAGACTAACATGGAGGACATTCCCCTTGTAGTTCCAGACTAAGAGGACATTCCCCTTGTAACTCCATACTAGGAGGACATTCCCCTTGTAACTCCAGACTAAGAGGACATTCCCCTTTTAGATCCAGACTAACATGGAGGACATTCCCCTTGTAGCTCCAGACTAAGAGGACATTCCCCTTGTAACTCCATACTAAGAGGACATTCCCCTTGTAACTCCAGACTAAGAGGACATTCCCCTTGTAACTCCAGACTAACATGGAGGACATTCCCCTTGTAACTCCAGACTAACATGGAGGACATTCCCCTTGTACCTCCAGACTAAGAGGACATTCCCCTTGTAACCCCAGACTAAGAGGACATTCACCTTGTAACTCCAGACTAAGAGGACATTCCCCTTGTAGCTCCAGACTAAGAGGACATTCCCCTTGTAACCCCAGACTAAGAGGACATTCACCTTGTAGCTCCAGACTAAGAGGACATTCCCCTTGTAACTCCATACTAGGAGGACATTCCCCTTGTAACTCCAGACTAAGAGGACATTCCCCTTGTAATTCCAGACTAACATGGAGGACATTCCCCTTGTAGCTCCAGACTAAGAGGACATTCCCCTTGTAGCTCCAGACTAACATGGAGGACATTCCCCTTGTAGCTCCTTACTAAGAGGACATTCCCCTTGTAGCTCCAGACTAAGAGGCCATTCCCCTTGTAGCTCCAGACTAACATGGAGGACATTCCCCTTGTAGCTCCAGACTAAGAGGACATTCCCCTTGTAACTCCAGACTAACACGGAGGACATTCCCCTTGTATCTCCAGACTAAGAGGACATTACCCTTGTAGCTACAGACTAAGAGGACACTTCCCTTGTAACTCCAGACTAAGAGGACACTCCCCTTGTAACTCCAGACTAACATAGAGGACATTCCCCTTGTAACTCCAGACTAAGAGGACATTCCCTTGTAACTCCAGACTAACATGGAGGACATTCACCTTGTAGCTCCAGACTAACTTGGAGGACATTCCCCTTGTAACTCCAGACTAACATGGAGGACATTCCCCTTGTAACTCCAGACTAAGAGGACATTCCCCTTTTAACTCCAGACTAACATTTACATTTACATTTAAGTCATTTAGCAGACGCTCTTATCCAGAGCGACTTACAAATTGGTGCATTCACCTTATGACATCCAGTGGGACAGTCACTTAACAATAGTGCATCTAAAACTTAGGGGGGGTGGGGTGAGAGGGATTACTTAACCTATCCTAGGTATTCCTTAAAGAGGTGGGGTTTCAGGTGTCTCCGGAAGGTGGTGATTGACTCCGCTGTCCTGGCGTCGTGAGGGAGTTTGTTCCACCATTGGGGGGCCAGGGCAGCGAACAGTTTTGACTGGGCTGAGCGGGAGCTGTACTTCCTCAGTGGTAGGGAGGCGAGCAGGCCAGAGGTGGATGAACGCAGTGCCCTTGTTTGGGTGTAGGGCCTGATCAGAGCCTGGAGGTACTGAGGTGCCGTTCCCCTCACAGCTCCGTAGGCAAGCACCATGGTCTTGTAGCGGATGCGAGCTTCAACTGGAAGCCAGTGGAGAGAACGGAGGAGCGGGGTGACGTGAGAGAACTTGGGAAGGTTGAACACCAGACGGGCTGCGGCGTTCTGGATGAGTTGAAGGGTTTAATGGCACAGGCAGGGAGCCCAGCCAACAGCGAGTTGCAGTAATCCAGACGGGAGATGACAAGTGCCTGGATTAGGACCTGCGCCGCTTCCTGTGTGAGGCAGGGTCGTACTCTGCGGATGTTGTAGAGCATGAACCTACAGGAACGGGCCACCGCCTTGATGTTAGTTGAGAACGACAGGGTGTTGTCCAGGATCACGCCAAGGTTCTTGGCGCTCTGGGAGGAGGACACAATGGAGTTGTCAACCGTGATGGCGAGATCATGGAACGGGCAGTCCTTCCCGGGAGGAAGAGCAGCTCCGTCTTGCCGAGGTTCAGCTTGAGGTGGTGATCCGTCATCCACACTGATATGTCTGCCAGACATGCAGAGATGCGATTCGCCACCTGGTCATCAGAAGGGGGAAAGGAGAAGATTAATTGTGTGTCGTCTGCATAGCAATGATAAGAGAGACCATGTGAGGTTATGACAGAGCCAAGTGACTTGGTGTATAGCGAGAATAGGAGAGGGCCAAGAACAGAGCCCTGGGGGACACCAGTGGTGAGAGCGCGTGGTGAGGAGACAGATTCTCGCCACGCCACCTGGTAGGAGCGACCTGTCAGGTAGGACGCAATCCAAGCGTGGGCCGCGCCGGAGATGCCCAACTCGGAGAGGGTGGAGAGGAGGATCTGATGGTTCACAGTATCGAAGGCAGCCGATAGATCTAGAAGGATGAGAGCAGAGGAGAGAGAGTTAGCTTTAGCAGTGCGGAGCGCCTCCGTGATACAGAGGAGAGCAGTCTCAGTTGAATGACTAGTCTTGAAACCTGACTGATTTGGATCAAGAAGGTCATTCAGAGAGAGATAGCGGGAGAGCTGGCCAAGGACAGCACGTTCAAGAGTTTTGGAGAGAAAAGAAAGAAGGGATACTGGTCTGTAATTGTTGACATCGGAGGGATCGAGTGTAGGTTTTTTCAGAAGGGGTGCAACTCTCGCTCTCTTGAAGACGGAAGGGACGTAGCCAACGGTCAGGGATGAGTTGATGAGCGAGGTGAGGTAAGGGAGAAGGTCTCCGGAAATGGTCTGGAGAAGAGAGGAGGGGATAGGGTCAAGCGGGCAGGTTGTTGGGCGGCCGGCCGTCACAAGACGCGAGATTTCATCTGGAGAGAGAGGGGAGAAAGAGGTCAGAGCACAGGGTAGGGCAGTGTGAGCAGAACCAGCAGTGTCGTTTGACTTAGCAAACGAGGATCGGATGTCGTCGACCTTCTTTTCAAAATGGTTGACGAAGTCATCTGCAGAGAGGGAGGAGGGGGGGGGAGGGGGCGGAGGATTCAGGAGAGAGGAGAAGGTGGCAAAGAGCCACCTTCTCCTCCCCCTAACATGGAGGACATTCCCCTTGTAGCTCCAGACTAAGAGGACATTCCCCTTGTAACTCGAGACTAACATGGAGGACATTCCCCTTGTAGCTCCAGACTAAGAGGACATTCCCCTTGTAGCTCCAGACTAACATGGAGGACATTCCCCTTGTAGCTCCTTACTAAGAGGACATTCCCCTTGTAGCTCCAGACTAAGAGGCCATTCCCCTTGTAGCTCCAGACTAAGAGGACATTCCCCTTGTAGCTCCAGACTAAGAGGACATTCCCCTTGTAACTCCAGACTAACACAGAGGACATTCCCCTTGTAACTCCAGACTAAGAGGACATTCCCCTTGTAGCTCCAGACTAAGAGGACACTCCCCTTGTAACTCCAGACTAAGAGGACACTCCCCTTGTAACTCCAGACTAACATAGAGGACACTCCCCTTGTAACTCCAGACTAAGAGTACATTCCCTTGTAACTCCAGACTAACATGGAGGACATTCCCCTTGTAGCTCCAGACTAACTTGGAGGACATTCCCCTTGTAACTCCAGACTAACATGGAGGACATTCCCCTTGTAGCTCCAGACTAAGAGGACATTCCCCTTGTAGCTCCAGACTAACATTTTCCCCATTAAGTTTTTGTTAGGGGCACTAGCCTATGATTTGGCCCAAGTTATTTGTTTTTTAGGTATCACACAATTTAACTAATTTCATGAAGTCATTAAGTGCTTTATTAAAATGTGTAATCGACTACTGAGATGTTCCTGGATAAATAAGTTGCTTCTTCTTTTCACGTTGTGATGAAAAATATTTGAATGTAGAAAATGTGCATTCTAATCCAGTGATTGTCATGATGGTTGTTATGTTATTGTTATATTTTACTGTTGCATTTGGGCTCCCGAATGTTCAGATGTTTTTTTTGTTCAACAGAGATGAATTTGGCTTCATCTTTATGTGCTCTAAAGTCATAGGCTGATTCACCAACTGAGTATAAACTCAGATCACTATCTCCAGCATTTTTCTCCCCCAGGAAAGGAGAGAAAGTGAGTGACTCACTTGACACAGAAGCAAAACAGGTACAGGGGCAGGCAGGCAGACACTTTCACTATATGAGGATAATGTACTTTACTGGTTGACCAAATCATGATTTTAGCCTCTTAAAAAATAGGTTTTGAATTAATAAATGTGCAGGTCGCACTGATTCGAACACCTACAGCACCACAATACAATGCACATTGCATTATTGTTTTCTAGTGAGTACAATTAGTCTCCTGTAGAGTCTCCTGTAGTCTCCTGTAGAGTATCCTGTATAGTCTCCTGTAGTCTCCTGTAGAGTCTCCTGTAGTCTCCTGTAGAGTCTCCTGTAGTTTCCTGTAGTCTCCTGTAGAGTATCCTGTTCCTCCTGTAGAGTCTCCTGTAGAGTCATGTAGAGTCCTGTAGTCTCCTGTAGCCTCCTGTAGAGTCTCCTGTAGAATGTCCTGTAGTCTCCTTGAGTCTCCTGTAGAGTCTCCTGTAGTCTCCTGTAGAGTCTCCTGTAGTCTATTGTAGAGTCTCCTGTAGTCTCCTGTAGAGTCTCCTGTAGTCTATTGTAGACTACCTACACGTGTTCATCTGTTACGCACGCCTCTACGATGAGGGAACGCAACACCCTGCTACAACTAAACTCTCCGTGAAGTGAAAAAGGTATGGACTGTAGGTGCAAGTAAGAATGACAACAGGCAGAATGTGGTACCGTTTACAAGGACTTTATTCCTTCACACGGTAATATGGGGAAAATGGGCTGGACGGAACCAAAGCAAAGAAAGTACATCTCAAAGCCCCCCCCCCCTCTCCTATCTTACCTGCCTACCCACTACTTACCTAATTTAGCACCACCTGGTGCCCTAACCAAAATACAGGGGGTGTCCGCCCAGGTCTTACCTATTGTGCCTAGACAATGAATATACTACGGGTATATGTATGCCCGCGGGCCTCTTGCCTAAGCACTCCCTAGGTGCCTTCCCCTTCCCCCCTGGGAACAAATGAAACAGGGGAACAAATAATTTCTCAAACAAACTAAGAAACAAAGGACATCAAATAAGCTCTATCTGAGCAACAAACTCACTGAACATACCAACTGCTACCAACAACTAACATAGTAAATTATCCACAGCCATCAGCCTCCTCTCTCAGCAATGATTCTCTATCACATTCAATCTCTCTGCAATGACCTCCCAGCAATGCCTCTCTCCTCAACAGAACACTGGCTTTTATATAGCTTCAGAATGAATGGGTAATTGGAGACAGCTGCGTCTTGACGAGGGGGCGGGGTCAGCTCTCCAATTAGTCCTGGAGTCGACCAATCAGCTGCTTGAGGGATTTCAGGAAGCCATTTCCTGAAATAAACACATGCAAATACACAAACTACAACACATAAACTGGGGAACGTAACATCATCCACTCCAGTCTAATAAACTGAACAAAAATAGGAAAGCTAACATGCAACAATTTCAAAGAGTTTACTGAGTTACACTTCATATCAGGAAATCAGTCAATTGAAATAAATGTTTTAGTCCCTAATCTATGGATTTCACATGACTGGGCAGGGGCTCAGCAATGGGTGGGTCAGGGAGGGCATAGGCCCACCCACCGGGGAGCTCAGCCAATCAGAATGAGTTTTATCACACAAAAGGGCTTTACTATAGACAGAGACACCCCCCCCCCCCCACTGATGTTTCCACAGGGGGAATCATGTTTTTTATGTTTCATTCTTTTGAATGACCCCCCCCCACACACACTGTCTTTAAGGTCATCAACGGTGAATTTTAAACATTGTTGGTCCTTTTAGACCAAGGCCTTCCATTTCAATGTCAAATCTCTCCTTGACAAGGCCTCAGTCAGAGCCTCAGACTGTAGTGACTCTCATGACCAGCTCCCGGGTGCTGTGGCTGGGGTAGCCGTGGGCCTCTGGCTGCCTCAGGTGGCTGAGAAGGTGGAGGATATTGTAGGCAGGACAGTGTTGGTCTGGTCCAGCTGTCCCCCTGGCCTGCTCAGTGGAACCCTGTGTGACCAGCCCAATCCCTGTGGCTGGTGATGCTGTAGCTAAATCCGGTGCTGTGGTGGCAGCAGCCAGAGGGGAGGTGGCAGAGGAGGGTCCTAATCCTGTCCCAGGCTGGTTTCTCTGGCTAGACTGAGGCTGAGAGAGAGTCCGCACTGTGGCTGCTGTCTTCAGGTTCTCACTGTCAGTGGTCTTGTCGTAGTTGAGAACCTTCCACTGCTGGTTGACAGCCTGCCACCGGTTAAAGATACGGAACACTGAAGGTCCTTCATGGATGATTAGAGCTGCAGTGGGAAGATAAGAGATATGAATATTAGTCAGATGATCCTGCAATATACAATCAGCAGCACAGTCAGGATCTGACTGCATAGAGTCTTACTGCATTGAGTCTTACTGCATAGAGTCTTACTGCATAGATTCTTACTGCATAGAGTCCTACTGCATAGTGTCTACTGCATAGAGTCTTACTGCATAGAGTCCTACTGCATAGAGTCTTACTGCATAGAGTCTTACTGCATAGAGTCCTACTGCATAGAGTCTTACTGCATAGAGTCCTACTGAATAGAGTCTTACTGCATAGAGTCTTACTGCATAGAGTCCTACTGCATAGAGTATTACTGCATAGAGTCCTACTGCATAGAGTCCTACTGCATAGAGTCTTACTGCATAGCGTCTTACTGCATAGAGTCTTACTGCATAGAGTCCTACTGCATATAATCTTACTGCATAGATTCCTACTGCATAGAGTCCTACTGCATAGAGTCTTACTGCATAGAGTCTTACTGCATAGAGTTTTACTGCATTGAGTCTTACTACATAGAGTCTTACTGCATAGCGTCTTACTGCATAGAGTCTTACTGCATAGATTCCTACTGCATAGAGTCCTACTGCATAGAGTCTTACTGCATAGAGTCCTACTGCATAGAGTCTTACTGCATAGAGTCCTACTGCATAGAGTCCTACTGCATAGAGTCTTACTGCATAGAGTCCTACTGCATAGAGTCTTACTGCATAGAGTCTTACTGCATAGAGTCCTACTGCATAGAGTCTTACTGCATAGAGTCTTACTGCATAGAGTCTTACTGCATAGAGTCCTACTGCATAGAGTCTTACTGCATAGAGTCCTACTGAATAGAGTCTTACTGCATAGAGTCTTACTGCATAGAGTCCTACTGCATAGAGTCTTACTGCATAGAGTCCTACTGCATAGAGTCTTGCTGCATAGAGTCTTACTGCATAGAGTCCTACTGCATAGAATCTTACTGCATAGATTCCTACTGCATAGAGTCCTACTGCATAGAGTCTTACTGCATAGAGTCTTACTGCATTGAGTCTTACTGCATTGAGTCTTACTGCATAGTGTCTTACTGCATAGAGTCTTACTGCATAGATTCCTACTGCATAGAGTCCTACTGCATAGAGTCTTACTGCATAGAGTCCTACTGCATAGAGTCTTACTGCATAGAGTCCTACTGCATAGAGTCCTACTGCATAGAGTCCTACTGCATAGAGTCTTACTGCATAGAGTCCTACTGCATAGAGTCCTACTGCATAGAGTCTTACTGCATAGAGTCTTACTGCATAGAGTCCTACTGCATAGAGTCTTACTGCATAGAGTCCTACTGCATAGAGTCTTACTGCATAGAGTCTTACTGCATAGAGTGTTACTGCATAGAGTGTTACTGCATAGAGTCTTACTGCATAGAGTCTTACTGCATAGAGTCCTACTGCATAGAGTCTTACTGCATAGAGTCCTACTGCATAGAGGCTTACTGCATAGAGTCTTACTGCATAGAGTGTTACTGCATAGAGTCTTACTGCATAGAGTCTTACTGCATAGAGTCTTACTGCATAGATTCCTACTGCATAGAGTCCTACTGCATAGAGTCTTACTGCATAGAGTCTTACTGCATAGAGTCCTACTGCATAGAGTCCTACTGCATAAAGTCTTACAGCATAGAGTCCTACTGCATAGAGTCCTACTGCACAGAGTCTTACTGCACAGAGTCTTACTGCATAGAGTCTTACTGCATAGAGTCTTACTGCATAGAGTCCTACTGCATAGATACATCTAGACACACCTTCCCATAAGACATTATAAATATGATACTATGCGCTGTTTGTGACAGTGAGAGAGACATGCCAACATCTGTGTTCTGGGATCTCCACAGGTGAAACATTCGTACAGAGGGGTTCCCGATAATATCTCATCTCAGGTGTCAGAAGTGATTATTGATGCGTCCTTAGAATGTTGGCGCATTGGGGAGGGAGTAGCTCTGTCTGATTGGTTGTTGATGCATGGGGAGTGAGTAGCTCTGTCTGATTGGTTGTTGATGCATGGGGAGGGAGTAGCTCTGTCTGATTGGTTGTTGATGCATGGGGAGGGAGTAGCTCTGTCTGATTGGTTGTTGATGCATGGGGAGGGAGTAGCTCTGTCTGATTGGTTGTTGATGCATGGGGAGTGAGTAGCTCTGTCTGATTGGTTGTTGATGCATGGGGAGGGAGTAGCTCTGTCTGATTGGTTGTTGATGCATGGGGAGTGAGTAGCTCTGTCTGATTGGTTGTTGATGCATGGGGAGTTAGTAGCTCTGTCTGATTGGTTGTTGATGCATGGGGCGTTAGTAGCTCTGTCTGATTGGTTGTTGATGCATGGGGAGTGAGTAGCTCTGTCTGATTGGTTATTGATGCATGGGGAGTGAGTAGCTCTGTCTGATTGGTTGTTGATGCATGGGGAGTGAGTAGCTCTGTCTGATTGGTTGTTGATGCATGGGGAGTGAGTAGCTCTGTCTGATTGGTTGTTGATGCATTGGGAGGGAGTAGCTCTGTCTGATTGGTTGTTGATGCATGGGGAGTGAGTAGCTCTGTCTGATTGGTTGTTGATGCATGGGGAGGGAGTAGCTCTGTCTGATTGGTTGTTGATGCATGGGGAGTGAGTAGCTCTGTCTGATAGGTTGTTGATGCATGGGGAGTGAGTAGCTCTGTCTGATTGGTTGTTGATGCATGGGGAGTGAGTAGCTCTGTCTGATTGGTTGTTGATGCATTGGGAGGGAGTAGCTCTGTCTGATTGGTTGTTGATGCATGGGGCGTTAGTAGCTCTGTCTGATTGGTTGTTGATGCATTGGGAGGGAGTAGCTCTGTCTGATTGGTTGTTGATGCATTGGGAGTGAGTAGCTCTGTCTGATTGGTTGTTGATGCATTGGGAGTGAGTAGCTCTGTCTGATTGGTTGTTGATGCATGGGGAGGGAGTAGCTCTGTCTGATTGGTTGTTGATGCATGGGGAGGGAGTAGCTCTGTCTGATTGGTTGTTGATGCATTGGGAGTGAGTAGCTCTGTCTGATTGGTTGTTGATGCATGGGGAGGGAGTAGCTCTGTCTGATTGGTTGTTGATGCATGGGGAGGGAGTAGCTCTGTCTGATTGGTTGTTGATGCATTGGGAGTGAGTAGCTCTGTCTGATTGGTTGTTGATGCATGGGGAGGGAGTAGCTCTGTCTGATTGGTTGTTGATGCATGGGGAGGGAGTAGCTCTGTGTGTACCAACACAACTGTGGTTCTATGCAGAAACCAGACAGAGTTGAACTCTTGATGAATCAACATATCCTCACATAACTGGGAGAGTGTTAGGGTTAGGGTTAGTGATTCATTTTGTCCAACAGCGACCCAATCAGTTTCTAAAACAGTGCAATAATCCAACATGTCATGGCTTCCCTAACAGGAAAAGACAAAGAGCCACTTGGAGACGAGAGTAATGAACAGCTAAATGCTATCTGGTAAAACACAGCTAATACGTTCAACGCTCACAATAACTTGCTACAATCTGTTTAAAGGAATTGATTAGCTCTAAAAGACAGTAGAGGCTATCGTATCATAAATGCACAAAACAAGGTGTGCACATGAATGAACAAGACAAAAAAAATAGCATTTAGGAAACAAATGTGCAAACTTTAGAAGATGACTGGGACCAACAAGAAAACAGAATAAGACAAAACATGAGAACATTGTCCTTGAGAATATTGACGCAACATGGTCTCAGAGCATTTCGTATTATTCTGTATAAAAATTGCAGACAGTTAATTTAGTATGACATGTTACGTTTCGTATGGTATGTATTAATTTGTTGATGTTACGGATGACAATTTGTACAATATGTTACAAATCAGCAAAAATGAACAATGTGATACAAATTTGCAAAACTATTGTTAAGAATTTAAATTTGTTGTTGCTAACGTTAGCTAGATGACTAGGTGGCTAACACTAACATTAGCTAGCTCTAGGGTTTAGAGGTTAAGGTTAGGTTAGGTTAAAGGGTTAAGGTTAAGAAGGTTTTGATAAAAAGGTTAGGTTGGGGCTATGGGGAAGGGTTAGCTAACATGCTAAGTATTTGCAAAGTAGCTCAAAAGTAGAAAGTAAAGTTGATAATGATCTAAAATGCTAAAGTTGTCCGTGAGGAGATTCCAACATGCAACCTTTAGGTCGCTAGACTTTCGCGTTATACATGCTTCCAGCCACCTCAACCAACCACCCTACTTTCGCTTTTGCCTTAAGTAAACGTCGGTCTTATGTAACCATAACAAACGTAACATATCATACTAGTTTGAGTGTCCCAGATATCTGTTTACTTTGTTTCGTCTAGTCTATGAGGCCAGTCTGGAAGACAAGGAAAAATGAGACCTTTTACTTTGTCGAAGTGATAGAGGAAACTTGACGTTGGTTTATCACCAGAAGATCTAGAGCCAAGCCACAGGATCGACATGGAACAGAAGAGCGCTAAATGCCCACGCCTTGCAACCTTCAAACTATGGAACTATCAAACCAAAGTCAACATTCTGAAGGCACAAGGGGGAAGGAGATCAAAATCCAAGGCCAGACCATTCAAGTCATCCAGGACCTGTCTGCTAAGCTGAGAAAAAGAGGCAAAGTATACCTTCCAATCAGACAGTCACAGTCTCAGCTCCGCCTCCCGGCAGTGCTCTGGGTATGGAAGGGAAAGCCAAGCGAATGCCTACAAACTACGAGGAAGGGAGACCTACGTGGACAGAGGAGAGTCCCCTTTACCGAGAAGAGGACAGTGGGAAAAAGTTATAAACACAACGTAGGCTACATAGTGATACCAGTTTATTGTACATTGAGACAATACTATATTCCCCTCCCCCCAATGCTAACCTCTCACCATTACAATAACAGGGGGGGTGAGAATTTTTTGAGGGGTGTTACGGTCCCCAGCAAGAAAACCAAAAATTGTCACTAAACAGAAAGGGCAACTAACAAAGAGTCACTGACAGCAACCAGAACCAAACAGGTGGGGTTTTAGGAGGGGTTCTGAAAGATACTCATGGGGGGTCCACTGGAGGTTGACTAGCAACAACAACAGGACCTGAAAGACACCCAGCATGAGCACCCATAAAATGTGCTCAAGAAGAGGCAAACAAAAGAAAAACCACACCAAACTTAGACAGGAAGCAAACATAAAAGGTGGAGCAAAACGAAACCAGGGAAATCAGATAAAGGATTGTTTGTCTAGAAATCAACTAAAGGTGTTGACCATCTAGATCTATCAAGACAACTAAAGGTGTTGACCCTCCACATATATCAAGACAACTAAAGGTGTTGACCCTCCACATCTATCAAGACAACTAAAGGAGTTGACCCTCCACATCTATCAAGACAACTAAAGGAGTTGACCCTCCACATCTATCAAGACAACTAAAGGTGTTGACCCTCCACATCTATCAAGACAACTAAAGGAGTTGACCCTCCACATCTATCAAGACAACTAAAGGAGTTGACCCTCCACATCTATCAAGACAACTAAAGGAGTTGACCCTCCACATCTATCAAGACAACTAAAGGAGTTGACCCTCCACATCTATCAAGACAACTAAAGGAGTTGACCCTCCACATCTATCAAGACAACTAAAGGAGTTGACCCTCCACATCTATCAAGACAACTAAAGGAGTTGACCCTCCACATCTATCAAGACAACTAAAGGAGTTGACCCTCCACATCTATCAAGACAACTAAAGGAGTTGACCCTCCACATCTATCAAGACAACTAAAGGTGTTGACACTCCACATCTATCAAGACAACTAAAGGTGTTGACCCTCTACATCTATCAAGACAACTGGAGGTGTTGACCCTCCACATCTATCAAGACAATTAAAGGAGTTGACCCTCCACATCTATCAAGACAACTAAAGGAGTTGACCCTCCACATCTATCAATACAACTAAAGGAGTTGATCCTCCACATCTATCAAGACAACTAAAGGAGTTGACCCTCGACATCTATCAAGACAACTAGAGGAGTTGACCCTCCACATCTATCAAGACAACTAAAGGAGTTGACCCTCCACATCTATCAAGACAACTAAAGGAGTTGACCCTCCACATCTATCAAGACAACTAAAGGAGTTGACCCTCCACATCTATCAAGACAACTAAAGGAGTTGACCCTCCACATCTATCAAGACAACTAAAGGAGTTGACCCTCCACATCTATCAAGACAACTAAAGGAGTTGACCCTCCACATCTATCAAGACAACTAAAGGTGTTGACACTCCACATCTATCAAGACAACTAAAGGTGTTGACCCTCTACATCTATCAAGACAACTGGAGGTGTTGACCCTCCACATCTATCAAGACAATTAAAGGAGTTGACCCTCCACATCTATCAAGACAACTAAAGGAGTTGACCCTCCACATCTATCAATACAACTAAAGGAGTTGATCCTCCACATCTATCAAGACAACTAAAGGAGTTGACCCTCGACATCTATCAAGACAACTAGAGGAGTTGACCCTCCACATCTATCAAGACAACTAAAGGAGTTGATCCTCCACATCTATCAAGACAACTAAAGGAGTTGACCCTCGACATCTATCAAGACAACTAGAGGAGTTGACCCTCCACATCTATCAAGACAACTAAAGGAGATGACCCTCCACATTTCATAATACAACTAAAGGAGTTGACCCTCCACATCTACCAAGACAACTAAAGATGTTGACCCTCCACATCTATCAAGACAACTAGAGGAGTTGACCCTCCACATTTCTCAAGACAACTACAGTTCACCCTCCACATCTATCAAGACAACTGGAGCAGCTGGGTGAGGGGGCTGGGTGAGTGGGCTGGGAGGGTGGCTGGGAGAGGGGGCTGGGAGGGATCACTGGGTGAGGGGGCTGGGAGGGATGGCTGGGTGAGGGGGCTGGGAGGGGGCTGGGAGGGTGGCTGGGAGGGCGGGCTGGGAGGGGGGCTGGGAGGGCGGGCTAGCTGGGTGAGGGGGCTGGGAGGGGGGCTGGGAGGGTGGCTGGGAGGGGGGCTGGGAGGGCGGGCTAGCTGGGTGAGGGGGCTGGAGGGGGGACTGGGAGGGGTGGCTGGGTGAGGGGGCTGGGAGGTTAGACTCAGTCTCCAGCCCTAACAAGGACTCTAGTCAGTCATCTATCAGACAGACTCACTCTCCAGCCCTAACAAGGACTCTCGTCAGTCATCAATCAGACAGACTCACTCTCCAGCCCTAACAAGGACTCTCGTCAGTCATCTATCAGACAGACTCACTCTCCAGCCCTAACAAGGACTCTAGTCAGTCATCTATCAGACAGACTCACTCTCCAGCCCTAACAAGGACTCTCGTCAGTCATCTATCAGACAGATTCACTCTCCAGCCCTAACAAGGACTCTAGTCAGTCATCTATCAGACAGACTCACTCTCCAGCCCTAACAAGGACTCTCGTCAGTCATCTATCAGACAGACTCACTCTCCAGCCCTAACAAGGACTCTCGTCAGTCATCTATCAGACAGACTCACTCTCCAGCCCTAACAAGGACTCTAGTCAGTCATCTATCAGACAGACTCACTCTCCAGCTCTAACAAGGACTCTAGTCAGTCATCTATCAGACAGATTCACTCTCCAGCCCTAACAAGGACTCTAGTCAGTCATCTATCAGACAGACTCACTCTCCAGCCCTAACAGGGACTCTAGTCAGTCATCTATCAGACAGACTCACTCTCTAGCCCTAACAAGGACTCTAGTCAGTCATCTATCAGACAGACTCGCTCTCCAGCTCTAACAAGGACTCTCGTCAGTCATCTATCAGACAGACTCTCACTCTCCAGCTCTAACAAGGACTCTAGTCAGTCATCTATCAGACAGATTCACTCTCCAGCCCTAACAAGGACTCTAGTCAGTCATCTATCAGACAGACTCACTCTCCAGCCCTAACAGGGACTCTAGTCAGTCATCTATCAGACAGACTCACTCTCTAGCCCTAACAAGGACTCTAGTCAGTCATCTATCAGACAGACTCGCTCTCCAGCTCTAACAAGGACTCTAGTCAGTCATCTATCAGACAGACTCTCTCTCTAGCCCTAACAAGGACTCTAGTCAGTCATCTATCAGACAGACTCAGTCTCCAGCCCTAACAAGGACTCTAGTCAGTCATCTATCAGACAGACTCACTCTCCAGCCCTAACAAGGACTTTAGTCAGTCATCTATCAGACAGACTCACTCTCTAGCCCTAACAAGGACTCTAGTCAGTCATCTATCAGACAGACTCGCTCTCCAGCTCTAACAAGGACTCTAGTCAGTCATCTATCAGACAGACTCAGTCTCCAGCCCTAACAAGGACTCTAGTCAGTCATTTATCAGACAGACTCACTCTCCAGCCCTAACAAGGACTTTAGTCAGTCATCTATCAGACAGACTCACTCTCTAGCCCTAACAAGGACTCTAGTCAGTCATCTATCAGACAGACTCACTCTCCAGCTCTAACAAGGACTCTAGTCAGTCATCTATCAGACAGACTCAGTCTCCAGCCCTAACAAGGACTCTAGTCAGTCATCTATCAGACAGACTCACTCTCCAGTGAGAGGATTAAATCTGTTTAATTTTCGTTGAGTGAGACTTTCTGGTTTTTATTTGATATTGTTCTTGATTTAAGCTGCTGTGGTAGAACCTAAAATATTGTATTACAATTAACCCTAACAAGGACTCCAGTCAGTGTATATAAAACACTGCAGAGGATGAGTTTATCTGCAGAAAGGAATAAGTTACAGTATGTTTAAAACTAAAGACTCAACAGAGTACATCAGGGTTAGACAACGCTGGTCCTACATCAGGGTTAGACAACCCTGGTCCTACATCAGGGGTAGAAAACTCTGGTCCTACATCAGGGGTAGAAAACTCTGGTCCTACATCAGGGGTAGACAACCCTGGAGGGCCACAGTCACTATTTTCATCAGGGATAGAAAACCCTGGTCCTGGAGGGCCACAGTCACTATCTTCATCAGGGGTAGACAACCCTGGTCCTACATCAGGGATAGACAACCCTGGTCCTACATCAGGGATAGACAACCCTGGTCCTACATCAGGGTTAGACAACCCTGGTCAACATCAGGGGTAGACAACCCTGGTCCTGGAGGGCCACAGTCACTATCTTCATCAGGGGTCGACAACCCTGGTGCTGGAGGGCCACAGTCACTATCTTCATCAGGGGTAGACAACCCTGGTCCTGGAGGGCCACAGTCACTATCTTCATCAGGGGTAGACAACCCTGGTCGTACATCAGGGGTAGACAACTCTGGTCCTACATCAGGGGTAGACAACCCTGGTCCTGGAGGGCCACAGTCACTATCTTCATCAGGGGTAGACAACCCTGGTCCTACATCAGGGATAGACAACCCTGGTCCTACATCAGGGATAGACAACCCTGGTCCTACATCAGGGTTAGACAACCCTGGTCAACATCAGGGGTAGACAACCCTGGTCCTGGAGGGCCACAGTCACTATCTTCATCAGGGGTCGACAACCCTGGTGCTGGAGGGCCACAGTCACTATCTTCATCAGGGGTAGACAACCCTGGTCCTGGAGGGCCACAGTCACTATCTTCATCAGGGGTAGACAACCCTGGTCGTACATCAGGGGTAGACAACTCTGGTCCTACATCAGGGGTAGACAACCCTTGTCCTGGAGGGCCACAGTCACTATCTTCATCAGGGGTAGACAACCCTGGTCCTGGAGGGCCACAGTCACTATCTTCATCAGGGGTAGACAACCCTGGTCCTACACCAGGGATAGACAACCCTGGTCCTGGAGAGCCACAGTCACTATTTTCATCAGGGATAGACAACCCTGGTCCTACATCAGGGTTAGACAACCCTGGTCTTACATCAGGGTTAGACAACCCTGGTCCTGGAGGGCCACAGTCACTATCTTCATCAGGGGTAGACGACCCTGGTCCTACATCAGGGGTAGACAACCCTGGTCCTACATCAGGGATAGACAACCCTGGTCCTACATCAGGATTAGACAACCCTGGTCCTGGAGGGCCACAGTCGCTATCTTCATCAGGGGTAGACAACCCTGGTCCTACATCAGGGGTAGACAACCCTGGTCCTGGAGGGCCACAGGCACTGTCATCATCAGGGGTAGACAACCCTGGTCTTACATCAGGGGTAGACAACCCTGGTCCTGGAGCGCCACAGGCACTGTCATCATCAGGGGTAGACAGCCCTGGTCCTACATCAGGGTTAGACAACCCTGGTCCTACATCAGGGGTAGACAACCCTGGTCCTGGAGGATCACAGTCACTATCTTCATCAGGGGTAGACAACCCTGGTCGTACATCAGGGGTAGACAACTCTGGTCCTACATCAGGGGTAGACAACCCTTGTCCTGGAGGGCCACAGTCACTATCTTCATCAGGGGTAGACAACCCTGGTCCTGGAGGGCCACAGTCACTATCTTCATCAGGGGTAGACAACCCTGGTCCTACACCAGGGATAGACAACCCTGGTCCTGGAGAGCCACAGTCACTATTTTCATCAGGGATAGACAACCCTGGTCCTACATCAGGGTTAGACAACCCTGGTCTTACATCAGGGTTAGACAACCCTGGTCCTGGAGGGCCACAGTCACTATCTTCATCAGGGGTAGACGACCCTGGTCCTACATCAGGGGTAGACAACCCTGGTCCTACATCAGGGATAGACAACCCTGGTCCTACATCAGGATTAGACAACCCTGGTCCTGGAGGGCCACAGTCGCTATCTTCATCAGGGGTAGACAACCCTGGTCCTACATCAGGGGTAGACAACCCTGGTCCTGGAGGGCCACAGGCACTGTCATCATCAGGGGTAGACAACCCTGGTCTTACATCAGGGGTAGACAACCCTGGTCCTGGAGCGCCACAGGCACTGTCATCATCAGGGGTAGACAACCCTGGTCCTACATCAGGGTTAGACAACCCTGGTCCTACATCAGGGGTAGACAACCCTGGTCTTACATCAGGGGTAGACAACCCTGGTCCTACATCAGGGGTAGACAACCCTGGTCTTACATCAGGGATAGACAACCCTGGTCCTACATCAGGATTAGACAACCCTGGTCCTGGAGGGCCACAGTCGCTATCTTCATCAGGGGTAGACAACCCTGGTCCTACATCAGGGGTAGACAACCCTGGTCCTGGAGGGCCACAGGCACTGTCATCATCAGGGGTAGACAACCCTGGTCTTACATCAGGGGTAGACAACCCTGGTCCTGGAGCGCCACAGGCACTGTCATCATCAGGGGTAGACAACCCTGGTCCTACATCAGGGTTAGACAACCCTGGTCCTACATCAGGGGTAGACAACCCTGGTCTTACATCAGGGGTAGACAACCCTGGTCCTACATCAGGGGTAGACAACCCTGGTCTTACATCAGGGTTAGACAACCCTGGTCCTGGAGGGCCACAGTCACTATCTTCATCAGGGGTAGACAACCCTGGTCCTACATCAGGGGTAGACAACCCTGGTCCTGGAGGGCCACAGGCACTGTCATCATCAGGGGTAGACAACCCTGGTCTTACATCAGGGGTAGACAACCCTGGTCCTGGAGGGCCACAGGCACTGTCATCATCAGGGGTAGACAACCCTGGTCCTACATCAGGGTTAGACAACCCTGGTCCTACATCAGGGGTAGTCAACCCTGGTCTTACATCAGGGGTAGACAACCCTGGTCCTACATCAGGGGTAGACAACCCTGGTCTTACATCAGGGTTAGAAAACCCTGGTCCTGGAGGGCCACAGTCACTATTTTCATCAGGGTTAGACAACCCTGGTCCTGGAGGGCCACAGGCACTGTCATCATCAGGGGTAGACAACCCTGGTCCTACATCAGGGGTAGACAACCCTGGTCCTACATCAGGGGTATACAACCCTGGTCCTACATCAGGGGTAGACAACCCTGGTCCTGGATGGCCACAGTCACTATCTTCATCAGGGGAGACAACCCTGGTCCTACATCAGGGGTAGACAACCCTGGTCCTGGAGGATCACAGTCACTATCTTCATCAGGGGTAGACAACCCTGGTCCTACATCAGGGGTAGACAACCCTGGTCCTACATCAGGGGTAGACAACCCTGGTCCTGGAGGGCCACAGTCACTATCTTCATCAGGGGTAGACAACCCTGGTCCTACATCAGGGGTAGACAACCCTGGTCCTACATCAGGGGTAGACAACCCTGGTCCTGGAGGATCACAGGCACTGGAGCCACTTCATGTTTTTGATTGAACTGACCTGGAAGACCAGGTGTGTTGAATTTAGTCATTCACTGATCTGATCAATTAGCTGTTCTGATGTGATGCCTAGTGGGGACAAAATCCTACAGTTCCTGAGGCACTTCCAGGAACTGAGTTGCCTACCTCTGGAGTAAAGGATTAAAGGCTAGAAACTCTCTAAAACAGATGAAGAAAGGAACTGAGTTGCCTACCTCTGGAGTAAAGGATTGAAGGCTAGAAACTCTCTAAAACAGATGAAGAAAGGAACTGACTTGCCTACCTCTGGAGTAAAGGATTGAAGGCTAGATGAGCTAAATCAATATATAATGACAAAGTATTCTCATGTTAGACCTGTAGGCAAAACTATAGATCTAGATCTATCAAATTGATCATTCATAATTTCTGCCATTCATTCTCTGTGTCTATAGCATTCCACTCACATACAGTAAGGGGATTTCAGAGTGAGACCATCTGAAGAACAAGCAACTGCCATCCATTACATTGACTGTCAGTGAGCCACGGTTGTAAACTAGAATAGGGCTCAGCCTCACCGAAGCAGACGATGTCCATGAATCCGTACATGCCGTAGCAGATCTGGAAAAGCAGGTCATGTCTCTGCCAGCGTGCCGAGGGGCTGAAGGAGGACCAGACCAGCCAGGACAGACTGGCCACCAGGAACAGAGACCCCAGAACCGCTGCAGCTATCTGAACCTTCTCTATCACCGCCAGGGAGATGGACTGCCACTGTGGGAGGGAGGGACGGAGATACTGTAAACACAAATGCACCATTGTCTGTTTGAAAATGAGATCTACTGCTGTAATGGGTTTATTATGGATCCCCATTAGTTCCTGCCAAGGCAGCAGCTACTTTTCCTGGGGTTTATTATGGATCCCCATTAGTTCCTGCCAAGGCAGCAGCTACTTTTCCTGGGGTTTATTATAGATCCCCATTAGTTCCTGTCAAGGCAGCAGCTACTCTTCCTGGGGTTTATTATGGATCCCCATTATTTCCTGCCAAGGCAGCAGCTACTCTTCCTGGGGTTTATTATGGATCCCCATTAGTTCCTGCCAAGGCAGCAGCTACTCTTCCTGGGGTTTATTATGGATCCCCATTAGTTCCTGCCAAGGCAGCAGCTACTTTTCCTGGGGTTTATTATGGATCCCCGTTAGTTCCTGCCAAGGCAGCAGCTACTTTTCCTGGGGTTTATTATGGATCCCCGTTAGTTCCTGCCAAGGCAGCAGCTACTTTTCCTGGGGTTTATTATGGATCCCCGTTAGTTCCTGCCAAGGCAGCAGCTACTCTTCCTGGGGTTTATTATGGATCCCCGTTAGTTCCTGCCAAGGCAGCAGCTACTCTTCCTGGGGTTTATTATGGATCCCCGTTAGTTCCTGCCAAGGCAGCAGCTACTCTTCCTGGGGTTTATTATGGATCCCCATTAGTTCCTGCCAAGGCAGCAGCTACTCTTCCTGGGGTTTATTATGGATCCCCGTTAGTTCCTGCCAAGGCAGCAGCTACTCTTCCTGGGGTTTATTATGGATCCCCATTAGTTCCTGCCAAGGCAGCAGCAACTCTTCCTGGGGTTTATTATGGATCCCCATTAGTTCCTGCCAAGGCAGCAGCTACTCTTCCTGGGGTTTATTATGGATCCCCATTAGTTCCTGCCAAGGCAGCAGCAACTTATCATGGGGTTTATTATGGATCCCCATTAGTTCCTGCCAAGGCAGCAGCTACTCTTCCTGGAGTTTATTATGGATCCCCATTAGTTCCTGCCAAGGCAGCAGCTACTCTTCCTGGGGTTGATTATGGATCCCCATTAGTTCCTGCCAAGGCAGCAGCAACTTATCATGGGGTTTATTATGGATCCCCATTAGTTCCTGCCAAGGCAGCAGCTACTCTTCCTGGGGTTTATTATGGATCCCCATTAGTTCCTGTCAAGGCAGCAGCTACTCTTCCTGGGGTTTATTATGGATCCCCATTAGTTCCTGCCAAGGCAGCAGCTACTCTGCCTGGAGTTTATTATGGATCCCCATTAGTTCCTGCCAAGGAAGGCAGCAGCTACTCTTCCTGGGGTTTATTATGGATCCCCATTAGTTCCTGCCAAGGCAGCAGCTACTTTTCCTGGGGTTTATTATGGATCCTCATTAGTTCCTGCCAAGGCAGCAGCTACTCTTCCTGGGGTTTATTATGGATCCCCATTAGTTCCTGTCAAGGCAGCAACTACTCTTCCTGGGCTTTATTATGGATCCCCATTAGTTCCTGCCAAGGCAGCAGCTACTCTTCCTGGGGTTTATTATGGATCCCCATTAGTTCCTGCCAAGGCAGCAGCTACTCTTCCTGGGGTCCCAAAAAATTAAGGCAGTTTATACAATTTTAAAAACATTACAATACATTCACAACAGATTTCACAACACATCTAGGGAGTTTTTCCAAGCCACCGTGCTTCTACATCTGCATTGCTTGCTGTTTGGGGTTTTAGGCTGGGTTTCTGTATAGCACTTTGAGATATCAGCTGATGTACGAAGGGCTATATAAATACATTTGATGTGATTTGATTCAGTGTGTGCCTTCAGGCCACCACTCTACTACCCCTTATCTACAGGATCAATGTTTGTGTGTATGCGTGTGTCTGTACCTGTGTGTGTGTGTATACATGCGTGTGTCTGTACTGTACCTGTGTGTGTGTATGCGCGTGTCTGTGCCTGTGTGTCTGTCTCGTCACATTCCCTCTGTTCAATAGGGTGTATTTTGTTTTACTGCTGGCGTGGTAGCTCACCTGTAGCGGGTTCCTGGTGCTGATGCTGATGACCTGGTACTTGTAGTAGCAGAGCTCACAGGCCCAGGATCCTCTCTGACTGATCCACTTGATGAGGCAGGGCTGGTGGATACAGCGGACCGACCCACTGCAGCGACATGGGCTCAGCAGCTCCCCCTGTGGGACACATTACATTACACAGCAGTTGAAACCAAAGGCCCATAATTCCTCACAGCATAGTACAGTACCAGTCAAAAGTAAAACTTTATTTTTTTACTATTTTCTACATTGTAGAATAATAGTGAAGACATCAAAACTATGAAATAACACATATGGAATCATGTAGTTACCAAAAAAACTGTTAAACAAATCAAAATATATTTTATATTTCAGATTCTTCAAATTAGCCACCCTTTGCCTTGATGACAGCTTTGTACACTCTTGGCATTCTCTTAACCAATTTCACCTGCATTTGCAACAGTCTGGAAGGAGATCCCACATATGCTGAGCACTTGGATGCTTTTCTACCATTCTATGGTCCGACACATCCCAAACCATCTCAATTGGGTTGAGGTCGGGTGATTGTGGAGGCCAGGTCATCTGATGCAGCACTCCATCACTCTCCTTATTGGTCAAATAGCCCTTACCCAGCCTGGAGGTGTGTTGGGTCATTGTCCTGTTGAAAAACAAATGATAGTCCCACTAAGCGCAAACCAGATGGGATGGTGTATCGCTGCAAAATGCTGTGGTAGCCATGCTGGTTAAATGGGCCTTGAGTTCTAAATAAATCACAGACAGTGTCACCAGCAAAGCACCCCCACACCTCCTCCTCCATGCTTCACGGTGGGAACCACACATGCGGAGATGGGTGCGTCACTTGAGTGGGTTGAGTCTCTGACGTGATCTTCCTGTCTGGGTTGGTGCCCCCTTCAGGTTTGTGCCATGGGGGAGATCTTTGTGGGCTATACTCAGCGTTGTCTCAGGATGGTAAGTTGGTGGTTTGAAGATATCCCTCTAGTGGTGTGGTGGCTGTGCTTTGGCAAAGTGAGTGGGGTTATATCCTGCCTGGTTGGCCCTGTCCGGGGATATCATCGGATGGGGCCACAGTGTCTCCTGACTCCTCCTGTCTCAGCCTCCAGTATTTATGCTGCAGTAGTTTATGTGTCAGGGGGCTAGGGTCCGTCTGTTATATCTGGAGTATTTCTCCTGTCTTATCCAGTGTCCTGTGTGAATTTATGTATGCTCCCTCTGATACTCTCTTTCTCTCTCTCAATCACATTTATTTATAAAGCCCTTCTTACATCAGTATTCTTTCTAGGTGCTGGCCTTTCTAGCCACTGTGCTTCTACACCTGCATTGCTTGCTGTTTGGAGTCTTAGGCTGGGTTTCTGTACAGCACTTTGTGACATCGGCTAATATAAAAAGGGCTTCATAAATACATTTGATTGATTTGGGCTGCAATTTCTGAGACTGATAACTCAAATGAAATTATCCTCTGCAGCAGAGGAAACTCTGGGTCTTCCTTTCCTGTGGCAGTCCTCGTGAAAACCAGTTTCATCATTGTGCTTGATAGTTTTTGTGACTGCACTTGAAGAAACTTTCAAAGTTCTTGAATTTTTCCGGATTGACTACCTTCATGTCTTAAAGTAACTGTCATTTCTCTTTGCCTATTTGAGCTGTTCTTGCCACATTATGGACTTTGTCTTTAACCACATAGGTCTTTCTCCTGTATACCACCCCTACCTTGTCACAATACAACTGATTCACTCAAGGAAAGGAAAATAAGGAAAGAAATTCCACAAATTAACAAGGCACACCTGTTAATTGAAATGCATTCCAGGTGACTACTTCATGAAGCTGGTTGAGAGAATGCCAAGAGTGTGCAAAGCTGCCATCAAGGCAAAGGATGGCAAAGGGTGGCTAAATATAAAATATATTTTGATTTGTTTAACACTTTTTGGTTACTACATGATTCCATATGTGTTATTGCATATGTTTGACGTGTTCACTATTATTCTCCAATGTAGGGAAAAAAAGAAAAAAAACTTGAATGAGTAGGTGTGCCCAAACTTTTGACTGTTGTTGTATGTTGAACAGGATTTCATAGCCTTTTTGTTTAGAGGGACTGGATGAATAGGAACAGGATGCCGGTGTCTATGACAGCAGGAGCAGCATCTCAGTCACAGAGCAGAGAGGAAATACAGAGGAAATACAGAGTAGAGAGGAAATACAGAGGAAATACAGAGTAGAGAGGAAATACAGAGGAAATACAGAGTAGAGAGGAAATACAGAGGAAATACAGAGCAGAGAGGAAATACAGAGGAAATACAGAGTAGAGAGGAAATACAGAGCAGAGAGGAAATACAGAGCAGAGAGGAAATACAGAGCAGAGAGGAAATACAGAGGAAATACAGAGGAAATACAGAGCAGAGAGGAAATACAGAGCAGAGAGGAAATACAGAGTAGAGAGGAAACACAGAGTAGAGAGGAAATACAGAGTAGAGAGGAAATACAGAGTAGAGGAAATACAGAGGAAATACAGAGCGGAGAGGAAATACAGAGTAGAGGAAATACAGAGGAAATACAGAGTAGAGAGGAAATACAGAGGAAATACAGAGTAGAGAGGAAATACAGAGGAAATACAGAGCAGAGAGGAAATACAGAGGAAATACAGAGTAGAGAGGAAATACAGAGCAGAGAGGAAATACAGAGCAGAGAGGAAATACAGAGCAGAGAGGAAATACAGAGGAAATACAGAGTAGAGAGGAAATACAGAGCAGAGAGGAAATACAGAGCAGAGAGGAAATACAGAGCAGAGAGGAAATACAGAGGAAATACAGAGCAGAGAGGAAATACAGAGTAGAGAGGAAATACAGAGTAGAGAGGAAACACAGAGTAGAGAGGAAATACAGAGTAGAGAGGAAATACAGAGTAGAGGAAATACAGAGGAAATACAGAGCGGAGAGGAAATACAGAGTAGAGGAAATACAGAGGAAATACAGAGTAGAGAGGAAATACAGAGAAGAGAGGAAATACAGAGGAAATACAGAGCAGAGAGGAAATACAGAGTAGAGAGGAAATACAGAGTAGAGAGGAAATACAGAGTAGAGAGGAAATACAGAGCAGAGAGGAAATACAGAGCAGAGAGGAAATACAGAGTAGAGAGGAAATACAGAGCAGAGAGGAAATACAGAGGAAATACAGAGCAGAGAGGAAATACAGAGGAAATACAGAGTAGAGAGGAAATACAGAGGAAATACAGAGTAGACAGGAAATACAGAGTAGAGAGGAAATACAGAGTAGAGAGGAAATACAGAGGAAATACAGAGTAGAGAGGAAATACAGAGGAAATACAGAGTAGACAGGAAATACAGAGTAGAGAGGAAATACAGAGTAGAGAGGAATTACAGAGTAGAGAGGAAATACAGAGTAGAGAGGAATTACAGAGTAGAGAGGAAATACAGAGGAAATACAGAGAAGAGAGGAAATACAGAGGAAATACAGAGTAGAGAGGAATTACAGAGTAGAGAGGAAATACAGAGGAAATATAGAGGAGAGAGGAAATACAGAGGAAATACAGAGCAGTGAGGAAATACAGAGTAGAGAGGAAATACAGAGTAGACAGGAAATACAGAGTAGAGAGGAAATACAGAGTAGAGAGGAATTACAGAGTAGAGAGGAAATACAGAGTAGAGAGGAATTACAGAGTAGAGAGGAAATACAGAGGAAATACAGAGAAGAGAGGAAATACAGAGGAAATACAGAGTAGAGAGGAATTACAGAGTAGAGAGGAAATACAGAGGAAATATAGAGGAGAGAGGAAATACAGAGGAAATACAGAGCAGTGAGGAAATACAGAGTAGAGAGGAAATACAGAGTAGACAGGAAATACAGAGTAGAGAGGAAATACTGAGGAAATACAGAGGAAATATAGAGTTGAGAGGAAATACAGAGTAGAGAGGAAATACAGAGGAAATAGAGATTAGAGAGGAAATACAGAGCAGAGAGGAAATACAGAGGAAATACAGAGTAGAGAGGAAATACAGAGTGGACAGGAAATACAGAGTAGAGAGGAAATACAGAGGAGGCAGGAAATACAGAGGATGTACAGAGCAGAGAGGAAATACAGATTAGAGAGGAAATACAGATTAGAGAGGAAATACAGAGGAAATACAGAGCAGAGAGGAAATACAGAGCAGCGAGGACATACAGAGTAGAGAGGAAATACAGAGTAGAGAGGAAATACAGAGGAAATACAGAGAAGATAGGAATACAGAGGAAATACAGAGAGAAATTACAGATAGAGAGGAAATACAGAGGAAATACAGAGAAGAGAGAAATTACAGAGGAAATACAGAGAAGGAAATACAGAGTGAGGAAATACAGAGGAAATACAGAGAAGAGAGGAAATACAGAGGAAATACAGAGTAGAGAGGAAATACAGAGGAAATACAGAGAGAGGAAATACAGAGAGAGGAAATACAGAGAGAAATACAGAGCAGAGAGGAAATACAGAGTAGAGAGGAAATACAGAGTAGAGCAGGAAATACAGAGGAAATACAGAGCAGAGAGGAAATACAGAGCAGAGAGGAAATACAGAGGGAATACAGAGCAGAGAGGAAATACAGAGTAGAGAGGAAATACAGAGCAGAGAGAAAGAAATACAGAGCAGAGAGGAAATACAGAGTAGAGAGGAAATACAGAGTAGAGAGGAAATACAGAGCAGAAAAATACAGAGCAGAGAGGAAATACAGAGGAAATACAGAGCAGAGAGGAAATACAGAGCAGAGAGGAAATACAGAGAAATACAGAGCAGAGAGGAAATACAGAGGAATACAGAGCAGAGAGGAAATACAGAGTAGAAAGGAAATACAGAGGAAATACAGAGCAGAAAGGAAATACAGAGCAGAGAGGAAATACAGAGGAAATACAGAGTAGAGAGGAAATACAGAGTAGAGAGGAAATACAGAGCAGAGAGGAAATACAGAGCAGAGAGGAAATACAGAGGAAATACAGAGCAGAGAGGAAATACAGAGGAAATACAGAGTAGAGAGGAAATACAGAGTAGAGAGGAAATACAGAGGAAATACAGAGCAGAGAGGAAATACAGAGCAGGAAATACAGAGAGAGAAAATACAGAGGAAATACAGAGTAGAGAGGAAATACAGAGTAGAGAGGAAATACAGAGTATAGAGAGAGAAATACAGAGGAAATACAGAGCAGTGAGGAAATACAGAGTAGAGAGGAAATACAGAGTAGAGAGGAAATACAGAGTAGAGAGGAAATACAGAGGAAAGAGGAAATACAGAGTTGAGAGGAAATACAGAGTAGAGAGGAAATACAGAGTAGAGATTAGAGAAAATACAGAGCAGAGAGGAAATACAGAGGAAATACAGAGTAGAGAGGAAATACAGAGGAAAAATACAGAGTAGAGAGGAAATACAGAGGAAGAGAAATACAGAGCAGAGAGAGAAATACAGAGCAGAGAGGAAATACAGAGCAGAGAGGAAATACAGAGGAAATACAGAGCAGAGAGAAATACAGAGTACAGAGAAATACAGAGCAGAGAGGAAATACAGAGTAGAAAGGAAATACAGAGGAAAAATACAGAGTAGAGAGGAAATACAGAGGAAATACAGAGAGAGAAATACAGAGGAAATACAGAGCAGTGAGGAAATACAGAGTAGAGAGGAAATACAGAGTAGACAGGAAATACAGAGGAAATACAGAGCAGAGAGGAAATACAGAGAGAAAATACAGAGGAAATAGAGTAGAGAGGAAATACAGAGTAGAGAGGAAATACAGAGCAGAAGGAAATACAGAGTAGAGAGGAAATACAGAGTAGAGAGGAAATACAGAGTAGAAAAATACAGAGGAAATACAGAGCAGAGAAATACAGAGGAAATACAGAGTAGAGAGGAAATACAGAGTAGAGAGGAAATAGAGCAGAGAAAATACAGAGGAAATACAGAGCAGAGAGGAAATACAGAGTAGAGAGGAAATACAGAGGAAATACAGAGTAGAAAGGAAATACAGAGCAGAGAGGAAATACAGAGTAGAGAGGATTGACAGAGTAGAGAGGAAATACAGAGCAGAGAGGAAATACAGAGCAGAGAGGAAATACAGAGGAAATACAGAGCAGAGAGGAAATACAGAGGAAATACAGAGTACAGGAAATACAGAGTAGAGAGGAAATACAGAGTAGAGAGGAAATACAGAGGAAGCTACAGAGTAGAGAGGAAATACAGAGTGAGAGGAATTACAGAGTAGAGAGGAAATACAGAGGAAATACAGAGAAGAGAGGAAATACAGAGGAAATACAGAGTAGAGAGGAATTACAGAGTAGAGAGCTTACAGAGGAAATATAGAGGAGAGAGGAAATACAGAGGAAATACAGAGCAGTGAGGAAATACAGAGTAGAGAGGAAATACAGAGTAGACAGGAAATACAGAGTAGAGAGGAAATACAGAGTTAGGAATTACAGAGTAGAGAGGAAATACAGAGTAGAGAGGAATTACAGAGTAGAGAGGAAATACAGAGGAAATACAGAGAAGAGAGGAAATACAGAGGAAATACAGAGTGAGAGGAATTACAGAGTAGAGAGGAAATACAGAGGAAATATAGAGGAGAGAGGAAATACAGAGGAAATACAGAGCAGTGAGGAAATACAGAGTAGAGAGGAAATACAGAGTAGACAGGAAATACAGAGTCCCAGGAAATACTGAGGAAATACAGAGGAAATATAGAGTTGAGAGGAAATACAGAGTAGAGAGGAAATACAGAGGAAATAGAGATTAGAGAGGAAATACAGAGCAGAGAGGAAATACAGAGGAAATACAGAGTAGAGAGGAAATACAGAGTGGACAGGAAATACAGAGTAGAGAGGAAATACAGAGGAGGCAGGAAATACAGAGGATGTACAGAGCAGAGAGGAAATACAGATTAGAGAGGAAATACAGATTAGAGAGGAAATACAGAGGAAATACAGAGCAGAGAGGAAATACAGAGCAGCGAGGACATACAGAGTAGAGAGGAAATACAGAGTAGAGAGGAAATACAGAGGAAATACAGAGAAGATAGGAATTACAGAGGATATACAGAGTAAATTACAGAGTAGAGAGGAAATACAGAGGAAATACAGAGAGAGAGGAAATACAGAGGAAATACAGAGCAGTGAGGAAATACAGAGTAGAGAGGAAATACAGAGTAGACAGGAAATACAGAGGAAATACAGAGCAGAGAGGAAATACAGAGCAGAGAGGAAATACAGAGGAAATACAGAGTAGAGAGGAAATACAGAGTAGAGAGGAAATACAGAGCAGAGAGGAAATACAGAGTAGAGAGGAAATACAGAGTGAGGAAATACAGAGTAGACAGGAAATACAGAGGAAATACAGAGCAGAGAGGAAATACAGAGGAAATACAGAGTAGAGAGGAAATACAGAGTAGAGAGGAAATACAGAGCAGAGAGGAAATACAGAGGGAATACAGAGCAGAGAGGAAATACAGAGTAGAAAGGAAATACAGAGGAAATACAGAGTAGAAAGGAAATACAGAGCAGAGAGGAAATACAGAGTAGAGAGGAAATACAGAGTAGAGAGGAAATACAGAGCAGAGAGGAAATACAGAGCAGAGAGGAAATACAGAGGAAATACAGAGCAGAGAGGAAATACAGAGCAGAGAGGAAATACAGAGGAAATACAGAGCAGAGAGGAAATAGAGGAAATACAGAGTAGAGAGGAAATACAGAGTAGAGAGGAAATATAGAGGAAATACAGAGCAGAGAGGAAATACAGAGCAGAGAGGAAATACAGAGGAAATACAGAGTGAGAGGAAATACAGAGTAGAGAGGAAATACAGTGTAGAGAGGAAATACAGAGCAGAGAGGAAATACAGAGGAAATACAGAGCAGAGAGGAAATACAGAGTAGAGAGGAAATACAGAGTAGACAGGAAATATAGAGGAAATACAGAGCAGAGAGGAAATACAGAGCAGAGAGGAAATACAGAGGAAATACAGAGTAGAGAGGAAATACAGAGTAGAGAGGAAATACAGTGTAGAGAGGAAATACAGAGCAGAGAGGAAATACAGAGTAGAGGAAATACAGAGTAGAGAGGAAATACAGAGTAGAGAGGAAATACAGAGCAGAGAGGAAATACAGAGGGAATACAGAGCAGAGAGTAAATACAGAGTAGAGAGGAAATACAGAGTAGAGAGGAAATACAGTGTAGAGAGGAAATACAGAGCAGAGAGGAAATACAGAAAATACAGAGCAGAGAGGAAATAGAGGAAATACAGAGTAGAGAGGAAATACAGAGTAGACAGGAAATATAGAGGAAATACAGAGCAGAGAGGAAATACAGAGCAGAGAGGAAATACAGAGGAAATACAGAAGAGGAAATACAGAGTGAGAGGAAATACAGTGTAGAGAGGAAATACAGAGCAGAGAGGAAATACAGAGTCAGAGGAAATACAGAGTAGAGAGAAATACAGAGTAGAGAGGAAATACAGAGCAGAGAGGAAATACAGAGGGAATACAGAGCAGAGAGTAAATACAGAGTAGAGAGGAAATACAGAGCAGAGAGGAAATACAGAGCAGAAAGGAAATACAGAGGAAATACAGAGTAAGAGGAAATACAGAGGAAATACAGAGCAGAGAGGAAATACAGAGCAGAGAGGAAATACAGAGGGAATACAGAGCAGAGAGGAAATACAGAGTGAGAGGAAATACAGAGCAGAGAGCAAATACAGAGTAGAAAGAAAACAGAGGAAATACAGAGTACAGAGGAAATACAGAGCAGAAGAACAGAAAACTGGGTGAGAGGAAATACAGAGCAGAGAGGAAATACAGAGTAGTTGAAATACAGAGGAAATACAGAGCAGCTAGAGGAAATACAGAGGAAATACAGAGTAGAGGAAATACAGAGGACAGGAAATACAGAGTTAAAGAGGAAATACAACTAGACAGGAAATACAGAGGAAATACAGAGCAGAGAGGAAATACAGAGGAAATACAGAGCAGTGATGAAATACAGAGTAGAGAGGAAATACAGAGAAATCCAGAGAACCTGTACTTTTGACACTGGACAAAAGTTGTGCACTATACAGGGAATAAGCTGCCATTTAGGACACAACCTGAGAGAACACTACTGAATAAAACAAGCTTCGTGTGAATCACTCTAAGTGAAGTTTGGCCTTGAAGAATCCCTCCTCTCTATGCGTGCTTCCTCTCTGGCTTGTGTTGAATATCAATTTCCTGTCTGAGAAAAAAAACTTCAAAGCTTTAACAGTGTAAAAGGTTTCTAGTGTCGGGGGTGAATTTAACATGTTATTTATTATTAAACTCCAGGGATTTCAGAGGCTCACTTCATGTCACATCGCCTCTCAACTACTGGGTACTCTCATTCTTTACACTAAGGGTCCCAAACAGCACCCTATTCCCTATCGGCCCTGGTCAAAAGTAGTCCACTATAAAGGTATTAGGGTGCCATTGGGATGCAAACCCAGCTGTGTCAAGTGCTGTAACTTGACTGCAGGAGAAAAATGCCAATAACGAGCAGCACTCCAGCTAAGAACAGAACAACTGGGTGAGTTAAAGAGGACAACCTGATAACTAGTCAGCACTCCAGCTAAGAACAGAACAACTGGGTGAGTTAAAGAGGACAACCTGATAACTAGTCAGCACTCCAGCTAAGAACAGAACAACTGGGTGAGTTAAAGAGGACAACCTGATAACTAGTCAGCACTCCAGCTAAGAACAGAACAACTGGGTGAGTTAAAGAGGACAACCTGATAACTAGTCAGCACTCCAGCTAAGAACAGAACAACTGGGTGAGTTAAGAGGACAACCTGATAACTAGTCAGCATTGCAGCTAAGAACAGAACAACTGGGTGAGAGGACGGCCTGATAACTAGTCAGCACTCCAGCTAAGAACAGAACAACTGGGTGAGAGGACGGCCTGATAACTAGTCAGCACTCCAGCTAAGAACAGAACAACTGGGTGAGTTAAGAGGACAACCTGATAACTAGTCAGCACTCCAGCTAAGAACAGAACAACTGGGTGAGTTAAAGAGGACAACCTGATAACTAGTCAGCACTCCAGCTAAGAACAGAACAACTGGGTGAGTTAAAGAGGACAACCTGATAACTAGTCAGCACTCCAGCTAAGAACAGAACAACTGGGTGAGTTAAAGAGGACAACCTGATAACTAGTCAGCACTCCAGCTAAGAACAGAACAACTGGGTGAGAGGACAACCTGATAACTAGTCAGCACTCCAGCTAAGAACAGAACAACTGGGTGAGAGGACGGCCTGATAACTAGTCAGCACTCCAGCTAAGAACAGAACAACTGGGTGAGTTAAAGAGGACAACCTGATAACTAGTCAGCATTGCAGCTAAGAACAGAACAACTGGGTGAGAGGACGGCCTGATAACTAGTCAGCACTCCAGCTAAGAACAGAACAACTGGGTGAGTTAAAGAGGACAACCTGATAACTAGTCAGCACTCCAGCTAAGAACAGAACAACTGGGTGAGAGGACGGCCTGATAACAGTCAGCACTCCAGCTAAGAACAGAACAACTGGGTGAGAGGACGGCCTGATAACTAGTCAGCACTCCAGCTAAGAACAGAACAACTGGGTGAGTTAAGAGGACAACCTGATAACTAGTCAGCACTCCAGCTAAGAACAGAACAACTGGGTGAGTTAAAGAGGACAACCTGATAACTAGTCAGCACTCCAGCTAAGAACAGAACAACTGGGTGAGAGGACGGCCTGATAACTAGTCAGCACTCCAGCTAAGAACAGAACAACTGGGTGAGAGGACGGCCTGATAACTAGTCAGCACTCCAGTTAAGAACAGAACAACTGGATGAGAGGACAACCTGATAACTAAAGTGAAGAATGGAAGTTGGAACTTGTTGGAAGATGTGAAAAACAAGGGTTCCAGTTTGCATTACATGATGAGTTGGATGATTTCTCTCAACCTTAAATGATTGTCCCTCATGTTCCTCCTGAATAGTGTAGTGAGACATATGAATCAATATCGTCTCCAAGACAAACAATAGCATGACTAAAGATGGGAGAATATAGTCATAGGTGCAGTTCCCGACTTCCCAGTGTCCTGTACTGTTTCAGGCAGTGTGTGAATGAGTGGGAAACATGAATGTAATTGTTTCTATGTTTTATGTTCACACTCGATGTCAGACTATAATCTGTTTTGGTAGTTCTGTTTGTCTCTAATTAATCAACCAGAGAGACAGAGGGTTTATCTGCCCAGAGATCACTGATATGGTGACCCCTGTTTACCCAGAGACCACAGACCACCCACTAATTTGGGCTCTCTCCAGGCATGCCTTACAGATGGAGGCGGGTTGCATTCTGAGGGCACTGGAGTGGTGTCAAAGGAACGTCTAAGGGCCATTAATTCGGACAAAATGTCACACCTTCTAGAATAAGTAGCCTTTACTGAGATGAAAAGCTCCTCAGCCACATGACAGCTGACGATTCTGACACCAACCCTACCGTGGCTCTTGGGTGATGCCACCTGAGGACTCAGATCATAACAGCAAAACAAAGCCAGTGTTGTGTTAAGGGTCTATCCAATATCACCGTTTCAGGTCCCTGGAAGCAGATCCTGCAGACAGGTGTCCTGAGGCTGCCACTCTCACTATAACTGCACAAGGAGAACCTCTGATCCAGCTTGTCCTTAGCCCAGCTATCAGAGGAGCTGCTGCAGTGTAATACCCCCGATGGCTCTGCCGCATCAACCCAGCCTGAGCCCCCCACCAGTCTGTCTCTCTCCGGCCCGCTGGCACCCCCCGGTGGCGGGGCAGTCCGTATGTCCCCCGTTAACGTGCTGTTGTCCGGTCCACTGACGTCTGAAGGGACCCCATGGCTGTCCGGTACGTGTCCGGTCATGGGGATCAATACCGATACCGGAGACGGGGGCCGGAGTAACAGCCCCTTCAGGTCACCAAATAGGACGAAGCAGCGGCTCTTCAGCATGTCTGGACCACGCAGCATCACTGAGGAATTAGCAGCACCATGTCTGGACCACGCAGCATCACTGAGGAATTAGCAGCACCATGCGATGACACTAAGGCTAAAAAGCTCCTCTACAAATCATTGAATAAAATGTGATGTCTACTTACAGGAAGTGTTACTCCCTAAAAAAAAGTCCAAACTGCCTTGGCACCTTTCCCATTAATAACATATTCCATTGGCGCAAACAAGTATCTGAACACATTGGATATTTGGGTCGTTTCGGCTAAAACATCAATAAATAGTTAAAACAGGCTTTCATCCTCAAAGATGAATCTACTCCCACAGTATCTTCCAGAGTGGTCCAAGAGACAGGCATCATCCCATTGGTTCATTGTTGAAGTCTGGTTGACAATATCTGTATGGGTTTCTCATAGATGTGCCATTCATCACAAATGGTGAATCAAAGAATCTGTTCATAGATAACTATCCAAAGCGAAACTCTGTCTGTCGTTGGCTGTTCAAAGCTTCCAGGGAGCTGTCGTTAGTTTTCAATGCATTACCGGCGCTTTCGGAACCACAGAATTTCCATGCTCAAAGAACACAATGGTGCGTGTGTATCCCATAAACTATATTTCATCCCAGCTTTCGGACTGTCCTAATGTTAGGCGCATGCATTCCTTCTAGGCGTCTGTCTGTGTGATCATTGGCTGTTGATTTTGTGCTCACGCTGCAGTTTCAGTGCCATGATTCCTGGGACAGCTCCCAAGCACAGCACGTCACCACAGCAAGGAGTGATGCAGAGCCAGAGAACAATCTGCTCAGAATAACAAAAGGAGGAAGCTAGTATCATCATCATCGTCATGCCTGTAAATGTAGGGTCCGTATGTCCAGCAGAGCCGACTAATAACAGAACTGACGCTACAATATTCAGATTAAACGTGCTGAAGGCAAAGCACAACTAGATTTCTTTAATCAACTATAAAAATATAACATTGCATTATTAGCATAAAATAACACACCAACAGTAACTCTTCAACCATTCAAGTTAGGTATAAAACCAACTTTCACATTTTCAGGAAATCCAATTCAACCAACCAATCAATCAATCAATCAATCAATCAATCAATCAATCAATCAATCAATCAATCAATCAATTTTCCCATCTATCCACCACTATTTGAAGTATAACCAGTCACTACCATTACTATAACTATAACCAGTCACTACCACTACTATAACCAGTCACTACCACTACTATAACTATAACCAGTCACTACCTGTTATGCAGGTGAATGAGGACCCAAAAGCGACTTGGCGAAAACAGAGTTTTTAATCCACTAAAGTTACTTTACAAACAAAAGGCATAATACTACTCGTAATGACTATTGATCAAGAACTGCAGGTTGCCTCGGGAAGGCACTTGAACGTATGCTCACCATCTGAGGGAAACACGACACGACAGGGCAATACATAGACACAGCACGGTGAACAATAGACAAGGATCCGACAGGACAGGAACAAAACAAGGGAAGAAATACTAATCAGGGGAAAAGATAAGGAACAGGTGTGGGAAGACTAAATGATCACTACCACTACTATAAGACCAGCAGGGGGAAACGAACAGAAGGGAAAGCATAATGACAAGACTACCATGACACTACTACTATAACTATAACCAGTCACTACCACTACTATAACCAGTCACTACCACTACTATAACCAGTCACTACCACTACTATAACTAGTCACTACCACTACTATAACCAGTCACTACCATTACTACTGTAGACACTACCACTACTATAACCAGTCACTACCACTACTATAACCAGTCACTACCACTACTATAACCAGTCACTACCACTACTATAACCAGTCACTACCACTACTATAACCAGTCACTACCACTACTATAACCAGACACTACCACTACTATAACCAGTCACTACCACTACTATAACTATAACCAGTCACTACCACTACTATAACCAGTCACTACCACTACTATAACCAGACACTACCACTACTATAACCAGTCACTACCACTACTATAACTATAACCAGTCACTACCACTACTATAACCAGTCACTACCATTACTATAACCAGTCACTACCATTACTACTGTAGACACTACCACTACGATAACTATAACCAGTCACTACCACTACTATAACCAGTCACTACCACTACTATAACTATAACCAGTCACTACCACTACTATAACCAGTTACTACCACTACTGTAACCAGTCACTACCACTACTATAACCAGTCAATACCACTACTATAACCAGTCACTACCACTACAATAACCAGTCACTACCACTACTATAACCAGTCACTAACACTACTATAACCAGTCACTACTATAACTATAACCAGTCACTACCACTACTATAACTATAACCAGTCACTACCACTACAATAACCAGTCACTACCACTACTATAACCAGTCAATACCACTACTATAACCAGTCACTACCACTACTATAACCAGTCACTACCATTACTACTATAACCAGTCATTACCACTACTATAACTATAACCAGTCACTACCACTACTATAACCAGTCACTAACACTACTATAACCAGTCACTACCACTACTATAACTATAACCAGTCACTACCACTACTATAACTATAACCAGTAACTACCATTACTACTGTAGACACTACCACTACTATAACTATAACCAGTCACCACCATTACTATAACCAGTCACTACCATTACTATAACCAGTCACTACCATTACTACTGTAGACACTACCACTACTATAACTATAACCAGTCACTACCACTACTATAACTATAACCAGTCACTACCATTACTATAACTATAACCAGTCACTACCATTACTATAACCAGTCACTACCATTACTACTGTAGACACTACCACTACTATAACTATAACCAGTCACTACCACTACTATAACTATAACCAGTCACTACCATTACTATAACTAAAACCAGTCACTACCACTACTATAACCAGTCACTACCATTACTATAACTATAACCAGTCACTACCACTATTATAACTATAACCAGTCACTACCATTACTACTGTAGTCACTACCACTACTATAACTATAACCAGTCACTACCACTACTATAACCAGTCACTACCATTACTATAACCAGTCACTACCACTACTATAACTATAAGCAGTCACTACTATAACCAGTCACTACCACTACTATAACCAGTCACTACTATAACCAGTCACTACTATAACCAGTCACTACCACGAACTATAACTATAACTAGTCACTACTTTAACCAGTCACTACCATTACTATAACTATAACCAGTCACTACCACTAGTATAACTATAACCAGTCACTACCATTACTATAACTATAACCAGTCACTACCACTACTATAACCAGTCACTACCACTACTATAACTATAACCAGTCACTACCACTACTATAACCAGTCACTACCACTACTATAACCAGTCACTACCATTACTATAACCAGTCACTACCATTACTACTACCACTACTACTATAACTATAACCAGTCACTACCACTACTATAACTATAACCAGTCACTACCATTACTATAACTATAACCAGTCACTACCATTACTATAACCAGTCACTACCATTACTACTGTAGACACTACCACTACTATAACTATAACCAGTCACTACCACTACTATAACTATAACCAGTCACTACCATTACTATAACTAAAACCAGTCACTACCATTACTATAACCAGTCACTACCATTACTATAACTATAACCAGTCACTACCACTATTATAACTATAACCAGTCACTACCATTACTACTGTAGTCACTACCACTACTATAACTATAACCAGTCACTACTACTACTACTCACTACCAACTATAACCAGTCACTACCACTACTATAACTATAAGCAGTTACTACTATAACCAGTCACTACCACTAAAACCAGTCACTACTATAACCAGTCACTACTATAACCAGTCACTACCATTATAACTATAACTATACTACTTTAACAGTCACTACCATTACTATAACTATAACTATAACTACTATAACCAGTCACTACCATTACTATAACTATAACCAGTCACTACCACTACTATAACTATAACCAGTCACTACCACTACTATAACTATAACCAGTCACTACCATTACTATAACCAGTCACTACCACTACTATAACTATAAACAGTCACTACCACTATATAACCAGTCACTACCACTACTATAACCAGTCACTACCAGTACTATAACCAGTCACTACCACTATATAACCAGTCACTACCACTACTATAACCAGTCACTACCATTACTATACAACCACTGCTTTAACAAGTCACTACCACCACCATAACCAGTCATTATCATTACTACTGTAGACACTACCACTACTATTACTATAACCAGTCACTACCATTACTATAACTATAACCAGTCACTACCATTACTACTATAACTACTATAACCAGTCACTACCACTACTATAACCAGTCACTACTATAACCAGTCACTACCACTACAACCAGTAATACCACTACTAACCAGTCACTACCACTACTACAACCAGTCAATACCACTACTATAACCAGTCACTACCACTACTATAACCAGTCACTACCACTACTATAACCATTACTACTATAACCAGTCACTACCACTATAACCAGTCAATACCACTACTATAACCAGTCACTACCACTACTATAACCAGTCACTACCAGTACTATAACCAGTCACTACCACTACTATAACCAGTCACTACCACTACTATAACTATAACCAGTCACTACCACTACTATAACCAGTCACTACCGTTACTACTGTAGACACAACCACTGCTTTAACAAGTCACTACCACCACCATAACCAGTCATTATCATTACTACTGTAGACACTACCACTACTATTACTATAACCAGTCACTACCATTACTATAACTATAACCAGTCACTACCACTACTATACCAGTCACTACCACTACTATAACCAGTCAATACCACTACTATAACCAGTCACTACCACTACTATAACTATAACCAGTCACTACCACTACTATAACCAGTCACTACCACTACTATAACCAGTCACTACCACTACTACAACCAGTCAATACCACTACTATAACCAGTCACTACCACTACTATAACTATAACTAGTCACTAGTTTAACCAGTCACTACCATTACTATAACTATAACCAGTCACTACCACTACTATAACTATAACCAGTCACTACCACTACTATAACCAGTCACTACCACTAAAAATCAAATCAAATCAAATCAAATTTTATTTGTCACATACACATGGTTAGCAGATGTTAATGCGAGTGTAGCGAAATGCTTGTGCTTCTAGTTCCGACAATGCAGTGATAACCAACAAGTAATCTAACTAACAATTACTATATACAGTGTAAGGGGATAAGGAACATGTACATAAGGATATATGAATGAGTGATGGTACAGAGCAGCATACAGTAGATGGTATCGAGTACAGTATATACATATGAGATGAGTGTGTAGACAAAGTAAACAAAGTGGCATAGTTAAAGTGGCTAGTGATACATGTGTTACATAAGGACTCGATGATGTAGAGTACAGTATATACATATGCATATGAGATTAATAATGTAGGGTAAGTAACATTATATAAGGTAGCATTGTTTAAAGTGGCTAGTGATATATTTATATCATTTCCATCAATTCCCATTATTAAAATGGCTGGAGTTGGGTCAGTGTCAATGACAGTGTGTTGGCAGCAGCCACTCAGTGTTAGTACTATAACCAGTCACTACCATTACTATAACCAGTCACTACCGTTACTACTGTAGACACAACCACTACTATTACTATAACCAGTCACTACCACTACTATAACTATAACCAGTCACTACCACTACTATAACTATAACCAGTCACTACCATTACTATAACTATAACCAGTCACTACCACTACTATAACCAGTCACTACCATTACTATAACTATAACCAGTCACTACCACTACTATAACCAGTCACTACCATTACTATAACTATAACCAGTCACTACCACTACTATTACTATAACCAGTCACTACCATTACTACTGTAGACACAACCACTACTTTAACCAGTCACTACCACCACCATAACCAGTCATTATCATTACTACTGTAGACACTACCACTACTATTACTATAACCAGTCACTACCACTACTATAACTATAACCAGTCACTACCACTACTATACCAGTCACTATATTTATATATAGTATCACTGCACATATTCCTGTTTCTTATTGTAAAACTAATGATATTTAAATAATAAATAAAAACATTTTTAAAAAAGGATTGAAACAATAAAATAACATTTTTAAAAAGTATTGAAAGGATTAAACAACTTTTAACTTAAAAGAAAAGCGCCGAACATTTTCCCCACGTCACTTCCTCCGCAGGAGTTCCAAACAAGAAACCAGAAACTGCTCAATATACTTACGAAGAACTTCTGATTTTGTTGTTTTAGCGTAGGTCGTTAGCGAAAATATGTCGTATTTAGATATAGCTAGATAACTCTGCTACTTGTTTATTCATATTTCGCTTACGGATATGGGCTGTGATCTTTTCCCACATGTTAGCAAGCTAACGATAGCTAGCTAGCTAGCTACAATCTAACTTGCCAGCAAATAAGCAGGCACTATAGCGAGCTAATAATTAACCATGTCTAGCTCTTTAACGGCAGAGCAGCAGCAGAAGATAGAGGAGAACAAACGGAGAGCTTTAGCGATTAGAGCACAGAGACAGGCTGCTCAGTCTAACAACCAGACGCCCATATCAGGGCTCAACAACCCTGCCAGTGCTCCTCAGCAAGGCATTAACACTCACTCTGGTCCACCTTCTAACTCAACTCCCCGACCAGGACTAACTCATCATCCACCTAATACTGTGCTTCAGAATTATGTTCCACGGGGTCAAGACAGGAGACCTAACCAGTTGTTTTCTAGCCCAAGGGACAAGTCTGGACAGAATTCACCATTCTCCAATACTGCCACTAAACAGGTGAGGAGTGAGACGTTTTGTACAGTTATATTTGGGTTTGGTTTGTCTGTTGGCAATGACTTTTGTTTCTAATGTACTGTTTTTTTTGTCTTTGTCTCCTCAGATTAAAGTAATAGACCCACTACCTCTCCCAAAGGGACAACATTCATTGAAAGGGTTAGATGTGTCTACAGGAGGAAGCCCCTCAGTGTTCAAACCACTTCAGCCAAAGACAACAGGTTGCCCATCATCTTCTGTTTCTGGAAGTTCCACTGGTACTGGTAGTTCATATGGAGCCAAGTCATCATCATCATCATCATCATCATCATCATCAGGCCAGAACGTCTCCTCTGTGTTCAAACCTCCACAGCTGAATAAAGCAGTGTTACCTGGTCCGTATCCTACTTCTACAAGTGCAACTGGCAGTTTCTCTGTTTCTAAACCTCATCCAAAGACCTCTTCTTCTGGGCTGTCTTCCCATTCTGGAAGTGCCATTGGTAGTTTCTATAAACAAGGAACCAAACATGGAGCCACATCACCATCTGTCCAGAGTGCTGTTCCCTCCAGCGGTACTGATGTTAGTAACTCTCTACCTGGGAAGGGCCCTACCGTCACAGTCAGAGGGAAATGTGTCTCTCACTCAGAGGAGCGGTTCAGAGTGGAAGTCGGTTACCACGCTGAGCTGATTGCTGTGTTCAAAAACATCCCTTCTCGGAACTATGGTGAGTTCTAATGGATGTATTTAAATTCATCCTGGTGATTTGCCTGGTTGAAAGGTTGAATTACAGCCCTATATAGAGCAATAACTAATATTAATTTTCTATTCTATACCCTTAGATTACGTACACTTGTTTAGTATGTGTTGTTGTTGTTTATCTTGTATCTCCCAACAGACCCTGCTACCAAGATGTGGAACTTCAGCCTTCAGGACTATCGTCAGCTGAGTATGAGATAGGCCTACACACATCATATACTTTAAGAAGATAATCACGTATATTGGTCAAGTGAAGATGTATTGTCTTTGTCCAAATAGACACTCTCTTCCCAATAGGGCTCCAAAGTAGTGCACTGTATATGGAATAGAGTGCCATTTGGGACCTTCTAAGAAGGCCCATGTATTTCCTGTTGTAGTGGAGGAGTCTGGCTCCATCTCCTGTATATGTCTGAAACCTCTGGTGGGAGGTATTGACGTGGCGCCGGCGTCTAGCCGGTCCTGTGACACTGCTGCGCTTGGGGCCCTGCTGAAGCTGTGTAGTGGCTGGCAGAGACCAGGGGCCACCGTACAGGGCCACGCCACCCTGGTGTCACGATCACGCTTCGAGGTTGACGTTGGGTACCATGTTGACGTCATCGCTGCTTTCAAACAGATGCCTTCCAAGAACTATGGTAAGTGAAGCCTGTTTAGGGCTGTTGCGGTGACAGTATTACCACCACACCGGCAGTCATGGCCGCAGTCAAATTCCACGTGACCATTCAGTCATGGTAATATTCTCTTATGCACTCTGGACATGTGTTGGTAGTAGACTTACCCAAGTCACTAATGACAATGAGGTCACTAATGGCCTGGTACTCAGGGCTCTATTGTTTCTCCATCAGGTCCTAATGGCCTGGTACTCAGGGCTCTATTGTTTCTCCATCAGGTCCTAATGGCCTGGTACTCAGGGCTCTATTGTTTCTCCATCAGGTCCTAATGGCCTGGTACTCAGGGCTCTATTGTTTCTCCATCAGGTCCTAATGGCCTGGTACTCAGGGCTCTATTGTCCCTCCATCAGGTCCTAATGGCCTGGTACTCAGGGCTCTATTGTCCTTCCATCAGGTCACTAATGGCCTGGTACTCAGGGCTCTATTGTCCCTCTAACCACTTGACATCAATGCAAATGCATTCATAAATCACATCAAACACTTATCATCAAAACAGTTAATGCTTTTAAAACTCAGCTTTAGGCTGCATTGTTTAACCTCACTGTGATGATCAGTTTGAAGAAAGAAGTTCAACAATAGGTTGAAACTGGAAAACCTGGTCGTTGTGGATGTTGTTTCAAAGCCAAACACAACGAAAGGGACGGTGCTTTGTGAGGAGGTGCTTTTACGCTCAACACTTCATATGTACACTCGCTCTGGAATGGGGAAAATATCCTTTATTTTATTCAGCTAAGTTCAATTATATTATTCTTACAATAATATAAAATAATGGTACGAGACTTATAAGCATATCTGGTCTGCTAAATGAACTAGTCTATGGTGCATAAGAGCTGTTAAACATATGTTATTAAGGATCAATGACCGTGAGACTGGTATTTGCATGACAATAACCGGCTGACAATTTCATGACAGCAACAGTTTGTTCATTTTCCTACTATTTTCAAGCGTGTTATTTAATTTTCTAATATTCCTAAGTATCATGTTTTAGATAGTACTGTGTGATATTATATGTTCTCTCTTTTGTTAAGATATGAAGACAAGAAAGTGGAGTTTCTTGCTTGAGGATTATAAAAGACTTAGTAAGTATTATCCTGTTGTGACCATGTATCTGCTAGCCTTCTCTTCTCTGCTGAATTGTCTGCGACTGCATTCTATAGTCAGTGAGTGTTCTGTGTTCTATAGTCAGTGAGCGTTCTGTGTTCTATATTCATGAATGTTCTGTGTTCTACATTCTGTGTTCTATAGTCAGTGAGTGTTCTGCATTCTATAGTCAGTGAGTGTTCTGTGTTCTATAGTCAGTGAGCGTTCTGTGTTCTATATTCATGAATGTTCTGTGTTCTACATTCTGTGTTCTATAGTCAGTGAGTGTTCTGCATTCTATAGTCAGTGAGTGTTCTGTGTTCTATAGTCAGTGAGCGTTCTGTGTTCTATATTCATGAATGTTCTGTGTTCTGTGTTCTATAGTCAGTGAGTGTTCTGCATTCTATAGTCAGTGAGTGTTCTGTGTTCTATAGTCAGTGAGTGTTCTGTGTTCTATATTCATGAATGTTCTGTGTTCTACATTCTGTGTTCTATTCAGTGTTTCTGCATTCTATATACATGTTCTGTGTTTTATAGTCAGTGAGCCCTGTGTTCTATTTCATGAATGTTCTGTGTTCTAAATTCATTAAATACATGTTTTCTGCATTCTATAGTCAGTGAGTGTTCTGTGTTCTATAGTCAGTGAAAACTGTGTTTTATTCATGAATGTTCTGTGTTTACATTCTGTGTTCTAAGTCATGAGTGTTCTGCATTCTATAGTCAGTGAGTGTTCTGTGTTCTATAGTCAGTGAGCTTCTGTGTTCTATATTCATGAATCCTGTTTCTACATTCTGTGTTCTATAGTCAGTGAATATTTATTCTAAGTCAGTGATTCTGTGTCCACCTGTTTCTAAATTCAAATGTTCTGTGTTCTGATTTAGGTTTTAGTCTGTTTTTGCATTCTATAGTCACATTTCTGTTTCAAGTCAAATCTGTTTTGTGTTGTCTATTTCATGGGGTTCTGTGTTCTACATTCTGTGTTCTATAGTCAGTGAGTGTTAATCCATTTATAATAAGTGTTCTGTGTTCTAAAGTCAGTGGAAGTTCTGCATTCTATAGTCAGTGAGTGTTCTGTGTATAGTCAGTGAATGATTCTGTGTTCTATAGTCAGTGAATGTTCTGTGTTCTATAGTCAGTGAATGTTCTGTGTTCTATATTCATGAATGTTCTGTGTTCTACATTCTGTGTTCTACATTCGGTAAATACATTCTAAAGTATTCAGACCCCTTGAATTTTGTGTCTTGTTCTAAAATTCATTAAATACATGTTTTCCTCATCAATCTCCACCCACTCAGTGAATGAAAAACGTTTTTTTAGAAATGTTTGCAACTGTATAAAAAAACATACCTTATTTACATAAGTCAAGATCCTTTGCTATGAGACTTGAAATTGAGCTCAGGTGCATCCTGTTTCCATTGATCATCCTGAATATTTATACAACTGATTGGTGTCCACCTGTTGTAAATTCAATTGATTGGTATGATTTAGGTTTTTCTGTTTTTTATTACTAATACATTTGCAAATTTCAACAAATCTGTTTTGCGTTGTCATTATGGGGTTCAGTGAATGAGGATTTGTGTGTATTTAATCCATTTTAGAATAAGGCTGTGTAACAAAATGTGGAAGAGTCTGAGTAGGCTGAAGGCCCTGTGTATTCAGTGAATGGTGTGTGGGTTCTGTATTCAGTGAATGGTGTGTGGGTTCTGTATTCAGTGAATGGTGTGTGGGTTCTGTATTCAGTGAATGGTGTGTGTTCTGTATTCAGTGAATGGTGTGTGTTCTGCATTCAGTGAATGGTGTGTGGGTTCTGCATTCAGTGAATGGTGTGTGGGTTCTGTATTCAGTGAATCGTGTGTGGGTTCTGCATTCAGTGAATGGTGTGTGGGTTCTGCATTCAGTGAATGGTGTGTGGGTTCTGCATTCAGTGAATGGTGTGTGGGTTCTGTATTCAGTGAATGGTGTGTGGGTTCTGCATTCAGAGAATGGTGTGTGGGTTCTGCATTCAGAGAATGGTGTGTGTTCTATATTCAGCGAATGGCGTGTGTGTGTTCTGTATTCAGTGTGACTCTGTTCTCTGTCCTACTTCCCAGTGGATGGTCTCGGTGCCATTCCATCAGTAGAGATTGAGCCTCTCCCTAGAGGTGTGATCCAGGTGTTCTCTGCCCTGTTTGAAGGCAGCCAGACATGGCCATCAGAGGTTCCTGAAGCTGACCTGTCCTCCATTGACCCCTCGTTGACAGGTCGTCTCATGCCCTTCCAGAGAGACGGTGTCAAGTAGGTGTTAGTCTCACTGTTATCATGACCATACAACTCATAAATAGAGAGCAACAGTAAATAACAATAGTGGGGCTATATACAGGGTATTACGGTACAGAGTCAATGTGGAGGCTATATACAGGGTACCGGTACAGAGTCAATGTGGAGGCTATATACAGGGGTACTGGTACAGAGTCAATGTGGAGGCTATATACAGGGGGTTACCGGTACAGAGTCAATGTGGAGGCTATATACAGGGGTACTGGTACAGAGTCAATGTGGAGGCTATATACAGGGGGTACTGGTACAGAGTCAATGTGGAGGCTATATACAGGGTATTACCGGTACAGAGTCAATGTGGAGGCTATATACAGGGGGTACTGGTACAGAGTCAATGTGGAGGCTATATACAGGGTATTACGGTACAGAGTCAATGTGGAGGCTATATACAGGGGGTACTGGTACAGAGTCAATGTGGAGGCTATATACAGGGTGTTACGGTACAGAGTCAATGTGGAGGCTATATACAGGGGGTACTGGTACAGAGTCAATGTGGAGGCTATATACAGGGTATTACTGGTACAGAGTCAATGTGGAGGCTATATACAGGGGGTACCGGTACAGAGTCAATGTGGAGGCTATATACAGGGGGTACCGGTACAGAGTCAATGTGGAGGCTATATACAGGGGGTACTGGTACAGAGTCAATGTGGAGGCTATATACAGGGGGTACTGGTACAGAGTCAATGTGGAGGCTATATACAGGGTGTTACGGTACAGAGTCAATGTGGAGGCTATATACAGGGGTTACGGTACAGAGTCAATGTGGAGGCTATATACAGGGGTACTGGTACAGAGTCAATGTGGAGGCTATATACAGGGTATTACGGTACAGAGTCAATGTGGAGGCTATATACAGGGGTACCGGTACAGAGTCAATGTGGAGGCTATATACAGGGGTTACGGTACAGAGTCAATGTGGAGGCTATATACAGGGTATACTGGTACAGAGTCAATGTGGAGGCTATATACAGGGTGTTACGGTACAGAGTCACATGTAGGTAGAGTTGTTAAAATGTAGATAATAACAGGCAGCAGCGTACTGGGTTGTATTCAGAGTCAAAAATGTTTAGGGAAAGGGGAAATTAGTGTTTCATATTGGAGGTGGAGGCTATATACAGGGTGTTACGGTACCAGAGTCAATGTGGAGGCTATATACAGGGTGTTACGGTACAGAGTCAATGTGGAGGCTATATACAGGGGGTACTGGTACAGAGTCAATGTGGAGGCTATATACAGGGTACCGGTACAATCAATGTGGAGGCTATATACAGGGGTACCGGTACAGAGTCAATGTGGAGGCTATATACAGGGTATTACGGTACAGAGTCAATGTGGAGGCTATATACAGGGTATTACGGTACAGAGTCAATGTGGAGGCTATATACAGGGGGTACTGGTACAGAGTCAATGTGGAGGCTATATACAGGGGGTTACGGTACAGAGTCAATGTGGAGGCTATATACAGGGGTACCGGTACAGAGTCAATGTGGAGGCTATATACAGGGGTACTGGTACAGAGTCAATGTGGAGGCTATATACAGGGGTACTGGTACAGAGTCAATGTGGAGGCTATATACAGGGTGTTACGGTACAGAGTCAAATGTGGAGGCTATATACAGGGGGTACCGGTACAGAGTCAATGTGGAGGCTATATACAGGGGGTACTGGTACAGAGTCAATGTGGAGGCTATATACAGGGTGTTACGGTACAGAGTCAATGTGGAGGCTATATACAGGGGGTTACGGTACAGAGTCAATGTGGAGGCTATATACAGGGGGTACCGGTACAGAGTCAATGTGGAGGCTATATACAGGGGGTACTGGTACAGAGTCAATGTGGAGGCTATATACAGGGTGTTACGGTACAGAGTCAATGTGGAGGCTATATACAGTGGGTACGGTACAGAGTCAATGTGGAGGCTATATACAGGGGGTACCAGAGTCAATGTGGAGGCTATATACAGGGGGGTACCAATGGGAGGTACAGAGTCAATGTGGAGGCTATATACAGGGGGTACTGGTACAGAGTCAATGTGGAGGCTATATACAGGGTGTTACGGTACAGAGTCAATGTGGAGGCTATATACAGGGTATTACCAGTACAGAGTCAATGTGGAGGCTATATACAGGGGGTACCGGTGTCGAAGTAATTGAGGTAATATGTACATGTAGGTAGAGTTGTTAAAATGCATAGATAATAACAGTAGCAGCAGCGTACTGGGTTGTATTCATTAGGGCAAACCATAGCAAAAATGTTTAGCAACGGAAAGGGGAAATTAGTGTTTCATATTGGACATTTCCAATATTTCCCCCTTCGTTTTGTGCCTAATGTATACAAATCTTATGTATCTGGTTCTTATATAGTTTCATATTGTGATAATCAGTCTGTTTGTATGACACCTTGATTGTCTTCTCCAGACAACGTTTGTTTTGTTCCCCTGATGGTTCTTGATTAATGGTCTGTTTGTATGTACAGTTGAAGTACACTTAGGTTGGAGTCATTTTCAACCACTCCACAAATGCCTTGTTAACAAACTAGTTTTGGCAAGTCTGTTAGGACATCTACTTTGTGCATGACACAAGTAATTTTTCCAACAATTGTTTACAGACAGATTATTTCACTTATAATACACTAAATCACAATTCCAGTGGGTCAGAAGTTTACATACACTAAGTTGACTGTGCCTTTAAACAGCTTGGAAAATTCCAGAAAATTATGTCATGGCTTTAGGAGCTTCTGATAGGCTAATTGACATCATCTGAGTCAATTGGAAAAGATCTAAATAAATCAGACTAGACCTCAGAAAAACAGGTGAAGACCCTCACAAGTCTGGTTCATCCTTTGGAGCAATTTCAAACACCTGAAGGTACCACGTTCATCTGTACAAACAATAGTACGCAAGTATAAACACCATGGGACCACGCAGCCGTCATACCACTCAGTAAGGAGACGCGTTCTGTCTCCTAGACATGAACGTACTTTGGTGCGAAAAGTGCAAATCAATCCCAGAACAACAGCAAAGGACCCTGTGAAGATGCTGGAGGAAACAGGTACAAAAGTATCTACATCCACAGTAAAACTAGTCCTACATAACCTGAAAGGCCACTCAGCAAGGAAGAAGCCACTGGTCCAAAACCGCCATAAAAAAGCCAGACTACGGTGTACGGTGACAGAGATCGTACTTTTTGGAGAAATGTCCTCTGATCTGATGAAACAAAATAGAACTGTTTGGCCATAATGACCATCATTATGTTTGGAGGAAAATGGTTGAGGTTTGCAAGCTGAAGAACACCATCCCAACCGTGAAGCACGGGGATTGCAGCATCATGTTGTGGGGGTGCTTTGCTGCAGGAGGGACTGATGAAATTCACTAAATAAATGGCCTCATGAGGATGGAAAATGATGAGGATATATTGAAGAAATATCTCAAGGCATCCGTCAGGAAGTTAAAGCTTGGTCGCAAATGGGGCTTCCAAATGGACAATGACCCCAAGCATACTTCCAAAGTTGTGGCAAAATGGCTTAAGGACAACAAAGTCAAGGTATTGGAGTGGCCATCACAAAGCCCTGACCTCAATCCTTTGGAAAATTTGTGGGCAGAACTGAAAAAGCATGTGCGAGAAAGGAGGCCGACAAACCTGACTCAGTTACACCAGCACTGTCAGGAGGAATGGGCCAAAATTCACCCAACTTATTGTGGGAAGCTTATGGAAGGCTACCTGAAACGTTTGACCCAAGTTAAACAATTTAAAGGCAATGCTACCAAATACTAATTAAGAGTATGTAAACTTCTGATCCATTGGGAATGTGATGAAAGAAATTAAAGCTGAAATCTCTACTATTATTCTGACATTTCACATTCTTAAAATAAAGTGGTGATCCTAACTGACCTAAAACAGGGAATTTTAACTAAGATTAAATGTGAGGAATTGTGAAAAACTGAGTTTAAATGTATTAGGCTAAGGTGTATGTAAACTTCCCGACTTTGACTGTAGTTGTATTAAACCCTGGTTGTCTCCTCCAGCTTTGCGGTGTCCAAAGATGGCCGCCTCCTCCTGGCTGATGACATGGGACTGGGGAAGACAGTTCAGGCCATTTGCATAGCTGCCTACTACAGGAAAGAGTGGCCTTTATTAGTGGTGGCCCCTTCTTCTGTCAGATTCACCTGGGCTGAGGTACAATCACATCTATTATTAGCTGTAGACCTTGGCATTTCTTATTAGCTATAGGCCTAGACTATGACATTTATTAAAATGATAAATTGCGTTTTTTTCTCAGTGTTCAATAATAGTCATGGAGTGGTACGTTATCGAGGAATGCAAAGTTAGTGTTGTTTTTGCCCTGATGGTTCTTCATTAATCGGTTCTGTTCTTTCTGTTTAGATAGACACCGTGTCAGTCATGTTCAGGGGTATGCTGTTCTTTACACATTAGTGTTAGTGGAATCTGGAGGTGTTTCGAGTAAAGAGGACTAAGTGGATTGGTATTAGCAAAGTGTTTTGTTTCTAAGCACTGTAATCCCTACTAGTCCTGTAGCTCCATTAGGTCATTCATTTTAAAGAAGAAACCAGGAACCATTTTCTTTGTCTCGCGAGCACCCAGTAAATGAAACCGTACATTATGTGGACATGGAACACCCATACGCTGTGAGGGACTGTGCTCTGTTTATTACTGTATTGAATAGAGTTTTGTCTGTGAATTATTTGTTTGCAATGCAATTAAAGTTGGTCTCCATCAGTCCTTTGTCCTATTCATCCACTCTGACTGCATGTCCTATGTGTCACCGTGTCCTATGGGTCTCTCTGGTTTCTTGTTATTCCTCGTGGTTCTGGTGTGTTCTGCTTCGTCAGGGTGTCTGTTAGTGGTTTTAAAATATATCCTTGAAGTGTAGAGGATGCTGTCAAACTGGAGCAGGGGGCTAGTTCTCATTTTAATTGGCCCATCAGGTGTGCAGTCAAAGAGGAAGGTCTAGTCTTGGGCATGCCAGAAATGTCCAGATTTTGCTCTTGTTAACTCGACTGTACCTCCCAGACGTGCTCTAGAATGTGTAGGACTCTTGTTAACTCGACTGTACCTCCCAGACGTGCTCTAGAATGTGTAGGACTCTTGTTAACTCGACTGTTCCTCCCAGACGTGCTCTAGAATGTGTAGGACTCTTGTTAACTCGACTGTTCCTCCCAGACGTGCTCTAGAATGTGTAGGACTTGTTAACTCGACTGTTCCTCTCAGACGTGCTCTAGAATGTGTAGGACTCTTGTTAACTCGACTGTTCCTCTCAGACGTGCTCTAGAATGTGTAGGACTCTTGTTAACTCGACTGTTCCTCTCAGACGTGCTCTAGAATGTGTAGGACTCTTGTTAACTCGACTGTTCCTCTCAGACGTGCTCTAGAATGTGTAGGACTTGTTAACTCGACTGTTCCTCCCAGACGTGCTCTAGAATGTGTAGGACTCTTGTTAACTCGACTGTTCCTCCCAGACGTGCTCTAGAATGTGTAGAACTCTTGTTAACTCGACTGTTCCTCCCAGACGTGCTCTAGAATGTGTAGGACTCTTGTTAACTCGACTGTTCCTCTCAGACGTGCTCTAGAATGTGTAGGACTCTTGTTAACTCGACTGTTCCTCCCAGACGTGCTCTAGAATGTGTAGGACTCTTGTTAACTCGACTGTTCCTCCCAGACGTGCTCTAGAATGTGTAGGACTCTTGTTAACTCGACTGTTCCTCCCAGACGTGCTCTAGAATGTGTAGGACTCTTGTTAACTCGACTGTTCCTCCCAGACGTGCTCTAGAATGTGTAGGACTCTTGTTAACTCGACTGTTCCTCCCAGACGTGCTCTAGAATGTGTAGGACTCTTGTTAACTCGACTGTTCCTCCCAGACGTGCTCTAGAATGTGTAGGACTCTTGTTAACTCGACTTCTGTAGCTCAGTTGGTAGAGCATGGCGCTTGTAACGCCAGGGTAGTGGGTTCGATCCCCGGGACCACCCATACGTAGAATGTATGCACACATGACTGTAAGTCGCTTTGGATAAAAGCTGTCTGCTAAATGGCATATATTATTATTATATTATTATATTTTGTTCCTCCCAGACGTGCTCTAGAATGTGTAGGACTCTTGTTAACTTGACTGTTCCTCTCAGACGTGCTCTAGAATGTGTAGGACTCTTGTTAACTCGACTGTTCCTCCCAGACGTGCTCTAGAATGTGTAGGACTCTTGTTAACTCGACTGTTCCTCCCAGACGTGCTCTAGAATGTGTAGGACTCTTGTTAACTCGACTGTTCCTCTCAGACGTGCTCTAGAATGTGTAGGATTCTTGTTAACTCGACTGTTCCTCCCAGACGTGCTCTAGAATGTGTAGGACTGGAGCAGTTGTAGTCAGTGACAGTTTGCTCAGCATCTGACCACAGTTCCTCTCAGTATGCCATTGTTCACAGCTCTAGAATGGCTGCCCTCTGTGCAGGACTCTTGATTGTCAACAACCTGACTGTTCCATCATCAGCTATGATCTCTAGAGGATGGACAAGGACTCTTGTTCTCATAATGGACTGTTCCTCCCAGAAGACGTGCTCTAGAATGTGGAAGATTCTCTTTAGGACTGGAGACAGTATATATTCTATGTAGTTTAACAAAGGTAATAGAAGTTTTCATTTGATCTCTTAAGACTGTTGGGTTGGACTGTGTTCTTATTAGTGTGTTGTCACTGTTTTCAGGTAGCTAAGACTGTGATTAGTTAGTTAGTGTTGTCTTCAGTTTCTACTATGTTCTCAATCTCAGGTAGCTACGTGTGATCTCCTCCTCCTGCCATGTCCAGACCCTCAGAGCTCTACAGGCAGTGGCTGCCCCTCCCTGTTCCCCCACTTCCTGACTTTGGGACCAGGTATCAATGTGATTGTCAGTACAGGGCCTGTTGCTCTAAGACAACCTGAGCTCTACAGGGCCTGGTCTGGTCAACATCATCAGCTATGTTCTCCTGAGCTGGATGGGACAAGCTCCAGCCTAGGACTTGTTCTCTTGCTAGCTGGCGTGGGGTGTTCTCTCCAGTAACCTGGACTTGTTGTTCCCTGCTAGCTGGTGTGGGGTTGGGAACTCTGGCTCCAGTAACCTAGGACTTGTTCTCCTGCTAGCTGGTGTGGGGTTGGGACTACTCTGGCTCCAGTAACCTAGGACTTGTTGTTCTCCTGCTAGCTGGTGTGTGGTTGGGACTACTCTGGCTCCAGTAACCTAGGACTTGTTCTCCTGCTCTGGTGTGGGGTTGGAAGATTCTCTTGTTCTCTCAGGATCCTTGGGACTATTTAGACAACCTAACTTATATATTCTCCTGCTAGCTGGCGTTTAACAAAGGTAAACCTAGGACTTGTTTTCTGCTATTTGATCTCTTAAGACTGTTGGGTTGGACTGTGTTCTTAACCTAGTTGTGTTCTCACTGTTTTCAGGACTAGCTAAGACTGGCTTAGTTAACCTTCAGGACTTGTTGTTCTCCTGCTAGCTGCCGTGGGGTTGGGACTACTCTGGCTCCAGTAACCTAGGACTTGTTCTCCTGCTAGCTGCCGTGGGGTTGGGACTACTCTGGCTCAGTAACCTAGGACTTGTTCTCCTGCTAGCTGCCGTGGGGTTGGGACTACCTGGCTCAGTAACCAGACCTCAGAGCTCTGGGGTTGGGACTAGGCTCAGTAACCTGGACTTGTTATTCTCCTGCCCTCCCTGTTTGGTTGGGACTACTTGGCTCCAGTAACCTTTGGGACCAGGTACTGCAATGGCCCGTAACCTAGGACTTGCTGTTTCCTGCTAGCCTCCAGTCCAGTAACCTAGACTTGTTCTCCTGCTAGCTGGTGTGGGGTCTACAGTAACCTAGGACTTGTTCTCCTGCTAGCTGCAGTGGGGTTGGGACTACTCTGGCTCCAGTAACCTAGGACTTGCTGTTCTCCTGCTAGCTGCCGTGGGGTTGGGACTACTCTGGCTCCAGTAACCTAGGACTTGTTCTCCTGCTAGCTGCCGTGGGGTTGGGACTACTCTGGCTCCAGTAACCTAGGACTTGTTCTCCTGCTAGCTGCCGTGGGGTTGGGACTACTCTGGCTCCAGTAACCTAGGAGAACTGAAGCTGATGTTAGAGGAGAGTCTAATGCTACGCCGTCTCAAGTCAGAGGTCCTCTCTCAGCTTCCTGCCAAGCAACGCAAGGTTGTCACGGTGACCACAGACGGTATCAACACCCGCATCAAGGCAGCTCTGTCTGCCGCAGCCAAGGATCTGGCCAAGGGACAACACAACAACAACGTGAGTCCAGGGGAAGGGGATTATTACTAAAAACGATACTCTTACAGCTAATTTTGACGCTAGATGAGGCGTGTTTCAAGAGAGCATTCCATAGTTAGCGTTCATCTAGTTTCACCTTGTCTTGTTAAACTCATTCGTCTCCTGTTGGGTTTTTTGTTCTGTTCCAGAAGATGAAGCAGTCTCTTCTGGTGTTCTTTAACCACACTGCTGAGGCCAAGATTAAAGCCATCATGTGAGTTGAAAGTGTTTACCCCACATTGACTGCTGAGAGCATACTGTTTTAAACCAGTTCTGTTTTTGTTACTCAGGGAGTACATCATGGACATGCTAGAGTGCGGAAGAGAGAAGTTCCTGGTGTTTGCTCATCACAAGCTGGTCCTGGACTTTATCACCAAGGAGTTGGGAGAGAAGGTGAGAAGAACAGGATGCTAAACAGACTTAAAGTTTATCCACACGAGAGAAAGACTTTGGTTTAGATGACTCACTTTTCTAGTAAATATTGAAATCCGTACATATTTATGCCTTATGCCTTGACTCTCCTGGAAACTGGGTGCCTAATGGCACAAGTGGTTTTAGTTTATCTTTAGGTACATTACTTGCTTTTCTTCTAAATATTTAAAACATGAACAAAAATAGCATAAATAGGAAAGTATACCCGTTTCAGTTGAGGACTAGGATGTTTACAGCTTTGCCATACAGATTGAAAAATAGCTGAAAATAGATTTTTGATGCATCGATTCTATGGCAAAGGGTGTATGAGTTGATATGTAAAACAACGTGAGATTCATAACTTCAAGCTAAAATGATTGTACAGAATTCATGCCACCAACAAAATGTTGAATATTTGGGGCATACAGTCATCGCAGCTCTGCATATTGTGTTGTGAAGATACAGAATCAATAGACCTTTTAGTTTGATATTGCCCTCAGGCAGCCTGTTTCTGGTCTCGTGTTCAGGAATGGCTGAAAATGAACAGCATTGATCTAAAATTTGACCCTAGAAATAGTACTGTTAGGAGATCTGGAGAGACCTGGTCAGTCAATTACTAATATACTAATACTCTTAGTAAAAGTATTTATCTTCAACTCCCAATCTGTGGATTCTGTTCGATTCGATAGATTGAAATTGTATGTTAAACATCACAGCAAAGTTAAAAGAAAACATTAAGTTATTTACATTGTTTTCTTTTGTCTTTATCTTTTTTTTTTTCTTTTGTTGGTTGTTGGTGCATTGTGGGATGTGGACTTGGGGGTGTCTTGGGTGTGGGGAATGGAGGGAGAGGTTATTTTTTTGGGAGGGGTGGGGGGGACAAGGATGGTTGAGAGGTAGCTCTTGGAGAACAGTGAAGGGGGGGGTCTTGGAGGGCTGGTGTCCTGGCAGTTGGGAACTTGGGCCGGTGGCTGATTCAGGTCCCGTTTTGGACCTTGTGGGAGATCTGTCGAAGTGCCCTTGAGCAGGGAGGTTGACCCTGGCCTGTCCTGTGGGTCGCTCTGGATGGAAATCTGTTAGATGACTGAATGTGAATGTCGAGCGGCTTCACTGCAGGTAGAATGTATATTTTAATATTCAATAAAAAAAGATGAAACATGACTGTCTTGTGTGTTTCTGTTGCTCATGTTATTTCAGGGTATCGACTACATCCGTATAGACGGCTCCACGCCGTCGTTAGAGCGGCAGCAACTGTGCGACCGGTTCCAGTTCACTGACAAGAGCTGTGTAGCGGTGCTCTCTATCACTGCAGCTAACATGGGCATCACCCTGCACTCCGCTGCTTTGGTGGTGTTTGCTGAGCTATTCTGGAACCCTGGGGTAAGGTCTTGACCAACCGTTTAACCCCCTAGAGTTTGGCCTTTGCGGAAATCTAATTAGCATAATATGAAAATCCCCTTCGAAATCGGTCAGTTTACGATGGTTGTCTGCGTCTCAATCAACTGCATCCGCTATGTAACACTTCCTGTGGTGAAACAACAGACTGCATCCGCTATGTAACTCTTCCTGTGGTGAAACAACAGACTGCATCTGCTACGTAACACTTCCTGTGGTGAAACGACAACTGCATCCGCTATGTAACACTTCCTGTGGTGAAACAACAGACTGCATCTGCTACGTAACACTTCCTGTGGTGAAACAACGGACAGACTGCATCCGCTATGTAACACTTCCTGTGGTGAAACAACAGACTGCATCCGCTATGTAACACTTCCTGTGGTGAAACAACAGACTGCATCTGCTAAACACTTCCTGTGGTGACAGACTGCATCCGCTATGTAACACTTCCTGTGGTGAAACAACAGACTGCATCTGACTGTGGTGAAACAACGGACTGCATCCGCTATGTAACACTTCCTGTGGTGAAACAACAGACTGCATCTGCATCTGCTACGTAACACTTCCTGTGGTGAAACAACGGACTGCATCTGCTATGTAACACTTCCTGTGGTGAAACAACAGACTGCATCTTCCTGTGGTGAAACAACAGACTGCATCCGCTATGTAACACTTCCTGTGGTGAAACAACAGACTGCATCTGCTACGACACTTCCTGTGGTGAAATGACAGACTGCATCCGCTATGTAACACTTCCTGTGGTGAAACAACAGACTGCATCTGCTACGTAACACTTCCTGTGGTGAAACGACAGACTGCATCCGCTATGTAACACTTCCTGTGGTGAAACAACAGACTGCATCTGCTGAACACTTCCTGTGGTGAAACAGACTGCATCCGCTATGTAACACTTCCTGTGGTGAAACAACAGACTGCATCTGCTATGTAACACTTCCTGTGGTGAAACGACAGACTGCATCCGCTATGTAACACTTCCTGTGGTGAAACAACAGACTGCATCCGCTAAACACTTCCTGTGGACTGATCTGCTAAACACTTCCTGACAGACTGCATCCGCTATGTAACACTTCCTGTGGTGAAACGACAGACTGCATCCCTGTGGTGAAACAAGACTGCATGTAACACTTCCTGTGGTGAAACAAGACTGCATCCGCTATGTAACACTTCCTGTGGTGAAACGACAGACTGCATCCGCTATGTAACACTTCCTGTGGTGAAACGACAGACTGCATCCGCTATGTAACACTTCCTGTGGTGAAACAACAGACTGCATCCGCTATGTAACACTTCCTGTGGTGAAACAACAGACTGCATCCGCTATGTAACACTTCCTGTGGTGAAACGACAGACTGCATCCGCTATGTAACAATTCCTGTGGTGAAACAACCAACGTGTTTCCTGTGGTGAAACAACAGACTGCATCCGATGTCTTCACCTTTCCACAGAGGGAAACAAGACTCATATTAGTTCCTGTGGTGAGCCTGAACTGTTGGGACGGACTGCATCCGAGTCTCACTTCCTTTCCACAGAGTGGTGAAACAACAGACTGCATCCGCTATGTAGTGGTAGCCTGAACTGTTGGGTGAAACAACCAACGTGTTCGTGAGAGTCTCACCTTTCCACAGAGGGGTCATATTAGTGTGTAGCCTGAACTGTTGGGACGTGAGAGTCTCACCTTTCCACAGAGGGGTCATATTAGTGTGTAGCCTGAACTGTTGGGACGTGAGAGTCTCACCTTTCCACAGAGGGGTCATATTAGTGTGTAGCCTGAACTGTTGGGACCCGACAGACAGAAGTTGGCAGATCGGCTGTTCTTAGTAGTCTTAGGGTAATGACCTGTCTAACCCCGGGGTAATGACCTGTCTAACCTCTAACCCCGGCTCTGGGGGAAGGTTCCTGACCTCTAACTCCTTACCCAGTGGTGTCACCAAACAGAGTGTCAGGGTCTTGGTTGACAGAAAAGTTGTGAATACTAGTGAAACCTCCAGCATGCTACAGCTGCTCTGTGTTCATATATCCTCCTATACTGTCTACCATCCTCCTAATGATGCCCTCTGGAATCTATCAGATAATGATCCAGGCTGAGGACAGAGTGCACCGTATCGGTCAGACCAGCAACGTGGACATTCACTATCTGGTCGCCAAGGGAACCGCAGATGACTACCTGTGGTACGCCAGCTCCTCCTCTTTAATCAGTCTGAACTAACCTCTATATACTCTAATATCTATTCGGTTGATAGTTCTGAAGGAACCATTTGTCCAAATGGGACAATAAAGATATTGATTGATTTTTGTATCTCTGTAGGCCCATGATCCAGGAGAAGATGCATGTTCTGGAGCAGGTGGGCCTATCAGAATCCAACCTGTCAGAGAAGGCGGAGTCTGCCAGCTTCCACTCCAAGGTGAGGGGCACTGTTGGTGTTTGGTACACAGATGGGCTACTCTAGTCATGGAATAGTCAGGTTGGCTGTTGACCTGTCAGGCTCCTACACTACATCACTGGCATGGTTTAGGTCCTCTCAACCCCTTAGAGGACGAAGTAAACACCAATAAACCTTCAACCTATGGTGAATCATTTCTATTGGTCTCTTCCAAGATGACAATGCCCCCCATCAACAGGGGTCAATTGAGTCAATTATTTTGGATGAGATGGGTCCCATTTATGTCTGAGGAAAACCAAGCACTGTATTATGAACCTGTACAGTAAGAACCTCAAACCAACGGTCCAGCACGGTAGTGGTAGTGTGATGGTTTAGGGAGGCTTTGCTGCCTCAGGACCTGTACGTCTTGCCTTAATAGAAGGAACCATGAATTCTGCTCTGTATCAGAGAATTCTACAGGAGAATGTCAGGCCATTTGTTTGTGAGCTGAAGCACAGCTGGGTCATTCAGCAAGACAATGATCCAAAACACACAATGAAGTCTACATGAAAATGGTTAAAAAGCAACAAATGTGAAGTTTTGGAATGGCCTTGTCAAAGTCCAGACCTAATCCCAATAGAGATGTTGTGGCAGGACTTGACCAGTTCATGCTGGAAAACCCACACATGTTGCTGAAGTAGTTCTGCAAGGAAGAGCCAAACCACAGTGATGTGAGAGACTGGTCAACAACTACAGGAAGTGTTTGCATTCTATTATTCTCACTCCTAATTCTGTACCAAGTACCCCCAGATGTACTGGTGCCCCGGTTGAGAACCCCCAGGCGTACTGGTGCCCCGGTTGAGAACCCCCAGACGTACTGGTGCCCTGGTTGAGAACCCCCAGACGTACTGGTGCCCTGGTTGAGTACCCCCAGGCGTACTGGTGCCCTGGTTGAGTACCCCCAGGCGTACTGGTGCCCTGGTTGAGTACCCCCAGGCGTACTGGTGCCCTGGTTGAGTACCCCCAGGCGTACTGGTGCCCTGGTTGAGTACCCCCAGGCGTACTGGTGCCCTGGTTGAGTACCCCCAGGCGTACTGGTGCCCTGGTTGAGTACCCCCAGGCGTACTGTTGCCCTGGTTGAGAACCCCCAGACGTACTGGTGCCCTGGTTGAGTACCCCCAGATGTACTGGTGCCCTGGTTGAGTACCCCCAGACGTACTGGTGCCCTGGTTGAGTACCCCCAGACGTACTGGTGCCCTGGTTGAGAACCCCCAGACGTACTGGTGCCCTGGTTGAGAACCCCCAGACGTACTGGTGCCCTGGTTGAGTACCCCCAGACGTACTGGTGCCCTGGTTGAGTACCCCCAGACGTACTGGTGCCCTGGTTGAGTACCCCCAGACGTACTGGTGCCCTGGTTGAGTACCCCCAGACGTACTGGTGCCCTGGTTGAGTACCCCCAGACGTACTGGTGCCCTGGTTGAGTACCCCCAGACGTACTGGTGCCCTGGTTGTGAACCCCCAGACGTACTGGTGCCCTGGTTGAGAACCCCAGACTTACTGGTGCCCTGGTTGAGTACCCCCAGACTTACTGGTGCCCTGGTTGAGTACCCCCAGACTTACTGGTGCCCTGGTTGAGAACCCCCAGGCTTACTGGTGCCCTGGTTGAGTACCCCCAGGCGTACTGGTGCCCTGGTTGAGAACCCCCAGGCTTACTGGTGCCCTGGTTGAGAACCCCCAGGCGTACTGGTGCCCTGGTTGAGTACCCCCAGGCGTACTGGTGCCCTGGTTGAGTACCCCCAGGCGTACTGGTGCCCTGGTTGAGTACCCCCAGGCGTACTGGTGCCCTGGTTGAGACCCCCAGACGTACTGGTGCCCTGGTTGAGAACCCCCAGACTTACTGGTGCCCTGGTTGAGAACCCCCAGACTTACTGGTGCCCTGGTTGAGTACCCCCAGACGTACTGGTGCCCTGGTTGAGTACCCCCAGACGTACTGGTGCCCTGGTTGAGTACCCCCAGACTTACTGGTGCCCTGGTTGAGTACCACTTTTATAGAGAATAGGGTGCCATTTGAGAGGCAGACAAAGTGTTTGTGTGTGTGTGTGTTGTGAAGTGTGAGTGTGTGTTATGAAGTGTGAGTGTGTGTTATGAAGTGTGAGTGTGTGTTATGAAGTGTGAGTGTGTGTTATGAAGTGTGAGTGTGTGTTATGAAGTGTGAGTGTGTGTTATGAAGTGTGAGTGTGTGTTATGAAGTGTGAGTGTGTGTTATGAAGTGTGAGTGTGTGTTATGAAGTGTGAGTGTGTGTTATGAAGTGTGTGTTAGTGTGTGTTATGAAGTGTGAGTGTGTGTTATGAAGTGTGAGTGTGTGTTATGAAGTGTGAGTGTGTGTTATGAAGTGTGAGTGTGTGTTATGAAGTGTGAGTGTGTGTTATGAAGTGTGAGTGTGTGTTATGAAGTGTGTGTGTTATGAAGTGTGTGTGTGTGTGTGTTATGAAGTGTGTGTGTGTGTTATGAAGTGTGTGTGTGTGTGTGTTATGAAGTGTGTGAGTGTGTGTTATGAAGTGTGTGTGTGTGTTATGAAGTGTGTGAGTGTGTGTTATGAAGTGTGTGAGTGTGTGTTATGAAGTGTGTGTGTGTGTGTTATGAAGTGTGTGTGTGTGTGTGTGTGTGTGTGTGTGTGTGTGTGTGTGTGTGTGTGTGTGTGTGTGTGTGTGTGTGTGTGTGTGTGTGTGTGTGTGTGTGTGTGTGTGTGTTATGAAGTGTGTGTTATGAAGTGTGTGTGTGTGTTATGAAGTGTGAGTGTGTGTGTGTTATGAAGTGTGAGTGTGTGTGTGTTATGAAGTGTGAGTGTGTGTTATGAAGTGTGTGTGTGTGTTATGAAGTGTGTGTGTGTGTTATGAAGTGTGTGTGTGTATTATGAAGTGTGTGTGTGTGTTATGAAGTGTGTGTGTGTGTTATGAAGTGTGTGTTATGAAGTGTGTGTGTGTATTATGAAGTGTGTGTGTGTGTTATGAAGTGTGTGTGTGTGTTATGAAGTGTGTGTGTGTGTGTGTGTTATGAAGTGTGTGTGTGTGTTATGAAGTGTGTGTGTGTGTTATGAAGTGTGTGTGTGTGTTATGAAGTGTGTTATGAAGTGTGTGTGTGTGTGTGTGTTATGAAGTGTGTGTGTGTGTTATGAAGTGTGTGTGTGAAGTGTGAGTGTGTGTGTGAAGTATGAGTGTGTGTGTGAAGTGTGAGTGTGTGTGTGTGTGTTATGAAGTGTGTGTGTGTGTGTGTGTGTTATGAAGAGTGTGAGTGTGTGTTATGAAGAGTGTGAGTGTGTGTTATGAAGTGTGAGTGTGTGTTATGAAGTGTGAGTGTGTTATGAAGTGTGAGTGTGTTATGAAGTGTGAGTGTGTTATGAAGTGTGAGTGTTATGAAGTGTGAGTGTGTGTTATGAAGTGTGAGTGTGTTATGAAGTGTGAGTGTGTTATAAAGTGTGAGTGTGTTATAAAGTGTGAGTGTGTTATGAAGTGTGAGTGTGTTATGAAGTGTGTGTGTGTTATGTATTTCAGGACTCCCAGCAGAGGAGGATCACAGAGATGTTCCAGAGGTCGTTCACTGAGGGGGAGGATGATATGGATGAAGCCCTCCTATTGGAGGCTGTGGGGGCCTGGGATGACCCTAGCAACCAAACAGGATGTGATGTAGAAGAGAGCCCCAGCAAAAAGAGACGCATAGAGGACTACTTTGGCAGATAATTGCTGGAGGAAATCAAGTGATGTCCCATATATACCTATGGTATATGCTGGAGGAAATCAAGTGATGTCCCATATATACCTATGGTATATGCTGGAGGAAATCAAGTGATGTCCCATATATACCTATGGTATATGCTGGAGGAAATCAAGTGATGTCCCATATATACCTATGGTATATGCTGGAGGAAATCAAGTGTCCCATATATACCTATGGTATATGCTGGAGGAAATCAAGTGATGTCCCAAATATGGTATATGCTGGAGGAAATCAAGTGATGTCCCATATATACCTATGGTATATGCTGGAGGAAATCATCTACTATCATAATGAAACTAATTATCATGCGTAGTGTACTTTGTTCGATCAGCTGTTTCTGGGTATTATTTTTCATCTTTGTAAATATTGCTCTCAACAAACTTTTTCTTTGCAACCAAAGTAAAATAAATGGAATTTTTGGAAATGACTGTTTCCAGTTTTATTAGTAGTATGTACAGCGTCTTAACGAAATGCTTGCAGGCTCCTTCTCAACAAGGCAACAACGATAAGAAATATTCAAAGATAAGAATGCACATATAAAGTAAATGGCACCGTAGAATATAGATCTATTTATTTTTTGCTTAAGTATAGATGCTCTTTCCATAGTTGTTCGGTAGGATTCAGATCAGGACTCTTAGAATGACACTTCAGAATAGTCCAATGTTTTCTTAACTGTGGGTGCTTTTATCTGTGTGTTTTGGGTCATTATCCTGTTGGAGGACCCATGACCTGAGACAGAGCTTTCTGACACTGGGCAGTATGTTTCGCTCCAGAATGCCATGATAGTCTTGTCATTTCATTCTTCCTTGCACAGATTCAAGGCACCCTGTGCCAGGCGCAGCACAGCAGCCCCTAAACATAACCCAGCCTCCTCCATGTTTCACTGTAGGAGTGGTGGTCTTTCCTTTGAAAACTTAATTTCTTCATCTGTGAACATAGATCTGATGTGACATGTTAAAAAGCTCCAGTTTTGACTCATCTGTCCAAAGGACATTCTCCCAGAATGATTGTGTCAATATGCATTTTATCAAATTCCACTCTGGCTTTTATATTTATTTTTTATTTCAAAAGTGGAGAAACCTTGGTCTTCTTCCGTGGAGCCGCTCAAAAGCGACAGACGGTGCGATCAGAAACTGACGTTCCTTCACCTTGGAGTTCTCCTTCGGTTCTTCCACTTCCTTTACTTGGACTTATTAAAAACACTTTGTTATATTATGAGGTGGTTCTCTCTTTTCCAAGTTGACAAATTAATGACTTGAACCTTTTGGACAATAAGTAGATACGATTGGCTGTTAATGAAGTCATTTTTTGGTGATTTATAATACAATATACTGGAAGTGACCAACCCATGATAAGGTCAAAAGCAAATTTTACCTTAATTGTCCAGTTATCCCAAAAGTTAAAGAAACTAATTATATTTTACCCTGTTAATGATTTCTTGCACAAAAAGGAAACATGACAAAATGCCTTCTGTTTTTCGTTCTTCTGATTTCAGAATCTATAGAGGCTTTTTTTTATGCTGCCATTCTAGTAAACTATGGATTGAAATTTATGAATGGTTGTGTGTAACATATTCAAAATTACCTGTTTATCCTTGTTATTCCGATCATAACTATTTTATTAACATTATTATTATCTTGGCCAAATATTATATTCAAATGTAAATGGGGAACTTCCTTGTTTTGTAGGGGTTTTTTCATTAAACTTGTTTCAATATGAATAAATCTCTCAAACTTGTGAAATTTAAAAAGTTGGAAAAATGATTAGAAGTCATGTCTCTGAACATCTATGTTTCCTTGTTACATCTAAATGATGGGTACGTCTGCTGTTTTATAATTCCCAGGAATGTCCCTGTATTTCTGTATTTATTATAAGGCAGCAGATACTCTTCCTGGGGTCCGGCAAAATGAAGGCAGTCATCTTGGCCATGTTCTGTTATAATCTCCACCCGGCACAGCCAGAAGAGGACTGGCCACCCCACATAGCCTGGTTCCTCTCTAGGTTTCTTCCTAGCCACCGTGCTTCTACACCTGCATTGCTTGCTGTTTGGGGTTTTAGGCTGGGTTTCGGTACAGCACTTTGAGATATCAGCTGATGTACGAAGGGCTATATAAATACATTTGATTTGTACAATTTTAAAAACATTTACAATACATTCTTTATAGAATTCACAACACACTAAGTGTGTGCCCTCAGGCCACTACTACCACATATTTACAGCAATTTGTAAGTCGCTCTGGATAAGAGCGTCTGCTAAATGACTTAAATGTAAATGTAAATGTATAGTGTGCATGTTTGTGTCTCTTCACAGTCCCCGCTGTTCCATGAAGTGTATTTTTACCTGCTTTTTAAATCTGATTCTACTGTTGCATCAGTTACCTGATGTGGAATAGAGTTCCATGTAGTCATGTCTCTATGTAGTACTGTGGAATAGAGTTCCATGTAGTCATGGCTCTATGTAGTACTGTGGAATAGAGTTCCATGTAGTCATGGCTCTATGTAGTACTGTGGAATAGAGTTCCATGTAGTCATGGCTCTATGTATTACTGTGGAATAGAGTTCCATGTAGTCATGGCTCTATGTAGTACTGTGGAATAGAGTTCCATGTAGTCATGGCTCAATGTAGTACTGTGGAATAGAGTTCCATGTAGTCATGGCTCTATGTAGTACTGTGGAATAGAGTTCCATGTAGTCATGGCTCTATGTATTACTGTGGAATAGAGTTCCATGTAGTCATGGCTCTATGTAGTACTGTGGAATAGAGTTCCATGTAGTCATGGCTCTATGTAGTACTGTGGAATAGAGTTCCATGTAGTCATGGCTCTATGTAGTACTGTGGAATAGAGTTCCATGTAGTCATGTAGTCATGGTTCAATGTCTAGTACTGTGGAATAGAGTTCAATGTAGTACTGTGGAATAGAGTAGTCATGGCTCTATGTATCAAATCAAATCAAATCAAATCAAATTTATTTATATAGCCCTTCGTCTCAAAGTGCTGTACAGAAACCCAGCCTAAAACCCCAAACAGCAAACAATGCAGGTGTAAAAGCACGGTGGCTAGGAAAAACTCCTAGAAAGGCCAAAACCTAGGAAGAAACCTAGTAGTCATGGCTCAATGTAGTATATGTAGTACTGTGGAATAGAGTTCCATGTAGTCATGGCTCAATGTAGTACTGTGGAATAGAGTTCTGTAGTCATGAATGTAGTAGTTCCATGTAGTCATGGCTCTATGTAGTACTGTGGAATAGAGTTCCATGTAGTCATGGCTCTCTTTATGTAGTACTGTGGAATAGATTACAAGTTCCATGTAGTCATGTCTCTATGTAGTACTGTGGAATAGAGTTCCATGTAGTCATGGCTCTATGTAGTACTGTGGAATAGAGTTCCATGTAGTCATGGCTCTATGTAGTACTGTGGAATAGAGTTCCATGTAGTCATGGCTCTATGTAGTACTGTGGAATAGAGTTCCATGTAGTCATGGCTCTATGTAGTACTGTGGAATAGAGTTCCATGTAGTCATGGCTCTATGTAGTACTGTGTGCCTCCCATCGTCTGTTCTGGACTTGGGGACTGTGTAATGTTGCCTCCTGAGTGGCGCAGTGTTCGTTGCTCTATGTAGTACACTGGAGATCCTGGGTTTGAGTCCAGGCTCTATCGCAGCCGACCACTACCGGGAGACTCATTGGGGCTGCACACAGTTGGCCCAGCATCATCCGGGTTGGGGGAGGGTTTGGCCGGCAGGGGTGTTCTTGTCCCATCGCGCACTAGCAAATGCAGTGGCGGGCCGGGCACAGTGCACTCCGACACATTAGTGAGGCTGGCTTCTGGGTTAAGTGGGCATTGTGTCAAGAAGCAGTGCGGCCTGGTTGGGTCGTGTTTCGACCTTTACCTCTCCCGAGTCCATACGGGAGTTGTAGCGAGATTGTAATTGTAATTATCAATTGAATACCATGAAATTGGGGAGAAAAAAAATCATAAATAAATATTGGTATCATTGTTGCAATAAAAAAATCAGGTCAATGAACATTGGGTAGTTTAGTGATATATATAATATACAGTATAGTTAATATACTGGCAAGTTCTATGTATTTAGTAGCCAAGTAACATTAAGTAGCTAGCTAACATACCGGTACATACTGCTGTAATGATATGCTATGCGTTTCATAAGGACAGCGTAGCTAACATACCAGTACATACTGCTGTAATGATATGCTATGCGGTTCGTAAGGACAGCGTAGCTAGCTAACATACCGGTACATACTGCTGTAATGATATGCTATGCGGTTCGTAAGGACAGCGTAGCTAGCTAACATACCGGTACATACTGCTGTAATGATATGCTATGCGGTTCGTAAGGACATACTGCTGTAATGATATGCTATAATGATATGCGGTTCGTAAGGACAGCGTAGCTAGCTAACATACCGGTACATACTGCTGTAATGATATGCTATGCGGTTCGTAAGGACAGCGTAGCTAGCTAACATACCGGTACATACTGCTGTACTGCTGTAATGATATACTGCTGTAATGATATGCTATGCGGTTCGTAAGGACAGCGTAGCTAGCTAACATACCGGTACATACTGCTGTAATGATATGCTATGCGGTTCGTAAGGACAGCGTAGCTAGCTAACATTTGTCATCATTCGTTTGTACAATTCATTTGTATCCGCTCTCCTCGGACTTTGGCTGCATATTTTCCGCCATTTTCTTAAAAATGCATTAGGAGCATCCTCCTGCCTAATTGCATCACTGCCTGGTATGGCAACTGCTCGGCCTCCGACCGCCAGGCACCACAGAGGGTAGTGCGAACAGCCCAGTAGGTTCATAAGTCTAGGTCCAAGAGGCTTCTAAACAACTTCCACCCCTAAGCCATAAGACTCCTGAACATCTAGTCAAATGGCGACCCAGACTATTTGCATTGCCCATCCCCCTCCCCACACCACTGCTACTCTCTGTTGTCACCTATGCAGAACTTTAATAACTCTACCTACATGTTACCTCAACTAACCGGTACGCCCACACATTGACTCTGTACCGGCACCCCCCTGTATATAATGTTATTTTACTGCTGCGCTTTAATTACTTGTTACTTTTATCTCTAATTCTTTTCCATATTTTTTTAAGTGTACTGTTGGTTAGGGGCTCGTAAGTAAGCATTTCACCTGTTGTACTCGGTGCATGTGACTAATACGATTAGATTGTGTTGATGAGGATGTAGACATTGATACACTAAAATGTACAAATCTGCAGTAAGATTTTTATTTCATTTTTGGCAACATTCAAATGAAGTAACATGATAATGTACTGTAGCCCTACAAGTGGTATTGTTGATTTGTTGTATCTGACAGACGAAGGCCATTCAGTCTTAACTTTGACGATCAGAGTCCTGGGGATCTCTACTGGGGATCTCTACTGGGGATCTGTCCTGGGGATCTCTACTGGGGATCTGTCCTGGGGATCTCTACTGGGGATCTGTCCTGGGGATCTCTACTGGTGACCTGTCCTGAGGATCTCTACTGGGGATCTCTACTGGGGATCTGTCCTGGGGATCTCTACTGGTGACCTGTCCTGAGGATCTGTCTTGGGGATCTCTACTGGTGACCTGTCCTGGGGATCTCTACTGGGGATCTCTACTGGGGATCTGTCCTGGGGATCTCTACTGGGGATCTGTCCTGGGGATCTCTACTGGGGATCTCTACTGGGGATCTGTCCTGGGGATCTGTCCTGGGGATCTCTACTGGGGATCTGTCCTGGGGATCTCTACTGGGGATCTGTCCTGGGGATCTCTACTGGGGATCTGTCCTGGGGATCTCTACTTGTGACCTGTCCTGGGGATCTCTACTGGGGATCTGTCCTGGGGATCTCTACTGGGGATCTGTCCTGGGGATCTCTACTGGGGATCTCTACTGGTGACCTGTCCTGGGGATCTCTACTGGGGATCTGGCCTGGGGATCTCTACTGGGGATCTCTACTGGTGACCTGTCCTGGGGATCTCTACTGGTGATCTCTCCTGGGGATCTGTCCTGGGGATCTCTACTGGTGACCTGTCCTGGGGATCTCTACTGGGGATCTCTACTGGTGACCTGTCCTGGGGATCTCTACTGGGGATCTCTGTCCTGGGGATCTCTACTGGGGATCTCTACTGGTGTCCTGTCCTGGGGATCTCTACTGGTGTCCTGTCCTGGGGATCTCTACTGGGGATCTCTACTTGTGACCTGTCCAGGGGATCTCTACTGGGGATCTCTACTTGTGACCTGTCCTGGGGATCTCTACTGGTGACCTGTCCTGAGGATCTCTACTGGGGATCTCTACTGGTGTCCTGTCCTGGGGATCTCTACTGGGGATCTCTACTTGTGACCTGTCCTGGGGATCTCTACTGGTGTCCTGTCCTGGGGATCTCTACTGGGGATCTCTACTGGTGTCCTGTCCTGGGGATCTCTACTTGTGACCTGTCCTGGGGATCTCTACTGGTGTCCTGTCCTGGGGATCTCTACTGGGGATCTCTACTGGTGACCTGTCCTGGGGATATCTACTGGGGATCTGTCCTGGTGACCTGTCCTGGGGATCTGTACTGGTGACCTGTCCCGGGGATCTCTACTGGTGTCCTGTCCTGGGGATCTCTACTTGTGACCTGTCCTGGGGATCTCTACTTGTGACCTGTCCTGGGGATCTCTACTTGTGACCTGTCCTGGGGATCTCTACTGGGGATCTGTCCTGGTGACCTGTCCTGGGGATCTCTACTGGTGACCTGTCCTGGGGATCTGTCCTGGTGACCTGTCCTGGGGATCTGTACTGTGACCTGTCCTGGGGATCTGTCCTGTGATCTCTACTGAGGATCTGTCCTGGGGATCTCTACTGGGGATCTGTCCTGTGGATCAAATGGTGAAATCTGGGGATCTTACTGGGGATCTCTCAGCTGGTGTCCTGTCCTGGGGATCTCTAGCTAAAACCCCAAACAGCAAACAATGCATCTGTAAAAGCTCTACTGGTGTCCTGTCCTAGAAAGGATCTCTACCTGGTGAAACTGTCCTGGAACCGGGATCTCTGGGGTGGGGATCTCTACTTGTGACCTGTCCAGGGGATCTCTACAGAACATCTCCAAGATGTTCCTGGGGATCTCATAAATGACCTGCATGGTCAAATATCTCTAAGGTGAACAGTTGAAACTGGGGATCTCTACAGGGGATCTCTACTTGTGACCTGTCCTGGGGATCTCTACTGGTGTCCTGTCCTGGTGTCCTGTCCTGGGGATCTCTACTGGTGTCCTGTCCTGGGGATCTCTACTTGTGACCTGTCCTGGGGATCTCTACTGGTGTCCTGTCCTGGGGATTATAACAGAACTCTAGATGTTCAAATGTTCATAAATGACCAGCATGGGGAATAATAGTAAGGCAGAACAGTCCTGAAATCTGTAGCTGGAGACATGGCCAGGTGGACTGGGGACCTGCAAGGGATCCTCATGTCAGGTAGTCCTGGGATCTCTGGTCCTGGGCCCAGGCCATCTGAAACTGGGGATCAGCATGGCCACCTGGACTGGGGATCAGCACTGGGGATCATCATGTCAGGTAGTCCTGGGGATGGTTCTAGGGCTCTGTCCTGGGGATCTCTAAAGGGGATCTGTCCTGGGGATCTCTACTGGGGATCTGTCCTGGACACCTAGTCCTGGGGATCTCTAAACAAACTGACCTGTCCTAGCCCCCGACACATGGGGATCTGTCCTGGGCCCCATGACCTGTCCTGGGGATCTGTACTGGTGACCTGTCCTGGGACAAGTCCTGTGGATCTCTACTGAGGATCTGTCCTTGGGATCTCTACTGGGGACCTGTCCTGGGAATCTGTCTTGGGGATCTGTCCTGGGGATCTCTACAGGGAATCAACCCTGGGGATCCTACTGGGGATCTGTCCTGGGGATCCCTACAAGGGATCTGTCCTGGGGATCTCTAGGGAGATCTCTAGTGGGGATCTGTCCTGGGGATCTGTCCTGGGGATCAGCAAGGGGATCTGTCCTGGGGATCTCTACTGGGGATCTGTCCTGGGGATCTCTACTGGGGATCTGTCCTGGGGATCTCTACTGGGGATCATATGACCCACTGTCCTGGGGATCTCTACTGGGGATCTCTACTGGTGACCTGTCCTGGGGATCTCTACTGGGGATCTCTACTGGTGTCCTGTCCTGGGGATCTCTACTGGGGATCTCTACTGGGGATCTGTCCTGGGGATCTCTACTGGGGATCTGTCCTGGGGATCTCTACTGGGGATCTGGCCTGGGGATCTCTAGGGGATCTCTACTTGTGACCTGTCCTGGGGATCTCTACTGGTGACCTGTCCTGGGGATCTCAGAGTGGATCTCTACTGGTGACCTGTCCTGGGGATCTTTGGGGTTAGCTAAAACTGGTGTCCTGCCCTGGGGATTTGACAGGAATCCAGTGTGAGACCTAGCAGGGATCTAATATGATCAAATCTTTTGGTTCTAGTCCTGGGGATCTCTACTGGTGTCCTGTCCTGGGCACTAACTGAAGATCTTATTTAGTGATCCGGTCCAGGGGAAAATAGAGCATTGCATCTCTAACTTAGAAGTGACCTGTCCTGGGGATCTTTTCTGCATCATTTTTGGACAGAAAGTTTCTGATTTTTGAATGTTACTGGATGGAAAAAGCTGTCCTGGGGTCTTGATATGTTCCTTCCTGGGGATCTCTACTGGTGTCCTGTCAAAGAGGTCAGGGTCTTCACAGAGTTTTATTTGGGATCTCTACCATTAAGATCTTGTCAGATTCAACAGAAGATCCTTTGTTTCCTGGGACCTAGAACAAGCATCTCTGTTTTGTCCTGGGGATTCTAATAGGGATCTCTTTGACCTGTCCTGGGGATCCACTTCCTTATCTGTCCTGAAACCTGTCCTGGGGATCTGTACTGGTGACCTGTCCCATGTTTCATTGAAATGTCCTGTCCTGTGTGTCATCCGCTAGCAGTGACCTGTCCTTATGTTTTCGAATAACATCCCCAAGAGGTAAAATATATAGTGAAAACAATAGTGACCTGTCCTGGGGATCAGAACCTGGGGAACACCGAAATGTACAGTCCTGATTTGTCAGAGGACAAACTGTCCAGAGACAAACTGGGGATCTTTCCTGGATAAGACCTAAACCTGGGGAACATGTCCGTGTGACCTTCCTGGGGATCTGTCCAAAAGACCTGTCCTGGGGATCTGTACTGGTGACCTGTCCTGGGGATCGATGGTATCAAAAGCAGCACTGTCCTGTGGATCTCTATGAGGATCTGTCCTGGGGATCAAAATGTCATTTACCACCTGTCCTGTGGATCTCAGTGCTATCCTGGGGATCTCCAGACTGAAGATCTCTACATTGTTTGTCTTCAGGATCTCTAGTGAGGATCTCTACTTGTGCCTTCTCTAAAATCTTTGAGAGGAATGGAAGATCTCTACTGGTGTCCTGATAGTTTTCTATATTTTCTGGGTCAAGGTTTGGCTCTTTCAAGAGGGATTTATTACTGACCTTTTAGTGAGTTTGGTGACCTGTCCAGTGGATAGAGAGCCGTTTATTATGTTCAACCTAGGGGATCTCACAGGAAGATCTTTCAGTAGTTTAGTTGGAATGGGGTCCAGTGTCCAGCTTGGGGTTTAGAGGCCATGATTATTTTCATCATTGTGTCAAGAGATATAGGGATCTAAAACACTGGGGATCTCTACTGGTGTCCTGTCCTGGGGATCTCTACTTGGACCTGTCCTGGGGATCTCTAAAGGTGTCCTGTCCTGGGGATTCTAATAATCATAATCTTTTCTCAAAGTGACCTTCCTGAATATCACTGCTAAAGTGCAAGTCATCCTGTCCTGGGGAATGCTGTTTTGGTGACCTTTCCACAGTATCAAAAAGGAATCCTTCCTGGGGATTGTTCTTATTTTCCTCAATTAACTTGAAAAATAGACCTGTCCTGAGGATCTCTAAGGGGATCTTACTGGTGACTGCACGTCCTGGGGATCTCTACTGGGGATCTCTACTTGTGACCTGTCCTGGGGATCTCTACTGGGGATCTGTCCTGGGGATCTCTACTGGGGATCTGTCCTGGTGACCTGTCCTGGGGATCTCTACTGGTGACCTGTCCTGGGGATCTGTCCTGGTGACCTGTCCTGGGGATCTGTACTGGTGACCTGTCCTGGGGATCTGTCCTGTGGATCTCTACTGAGGATCTGTCCTTGGGATCTCTACTGGGGACCTGTCCTGGGAATCTGTCTTGGGGATCTGTCCTGGGGATCTCTACTGGGGATCTGTCCTGTGGATCTCTACTGGGGATCTGTCCAAGGGATCTCTACTGGGCATCTGTTGATCCTTCTTCTTCAGACTGGTGTCTGATCACCTGTAATATGTAGAAGGATCAACTGAATGCAGTGCTTTACCTTCAGCACAGATGTATATCCCGTGTTCAATATCCACAGCCTCATTCTTACCTCCCCCTTCTTGGCGTGTGACACCAGGTGTGTCTGACGTGGATGTGGCCCGCTCAACATGCTCTTGATGGCTCTCTGGACTTCCTGGCTCAACATGCTCTTGATGGCTCTCTGGACTTCCTGGCTCAACATGCTCTTGATGGCTCTCTGGACTTCCTGGCTCAACATGCTCTTGATGGCTCTCTGGATTTCCTGGCTCAACATGCTCTTGATGGCTCTCTGGACTTCCTGGCTCAACATGTTCTGTCATTTCTGCAGTTGTACAACCTGATTTGTCTGAAGCCATGAGATCTGCAAAACTGTCCTGCTGTTTTCCTGAAAGAAAACATTGGACATGTTTACTGTTGAAAAGGCTGTTTCTTGTTTATCAGTCTTGACTTGGTCCATCGAGCCAGATAGACCTGTTGGGGATTTAACTATGCACTGGCACCTAACTGCTCTCCACTAGTGACCCTGTTTTTCATGGTCCGTCTAGTCGGATATACTGAACAAATATAAACACAACATGCAACAATTTCAAAGATTTAGTTGAGTTACAGTTCATAAGGAAATCAGTCAATTGAAATAAATAAATTAGGCCCTAATCTGTGGATTTCACATGACTGGGCATGGGCGCTGCCATTGGTGGGCCTGGGAGGGCATAGGCCCAGCCAATCAGAAGGAGCTATATTACAGACAGAAATGCTCCTCTGGCAAAGGAGAAATGGTCACTAACAGTAATGTCAGCAAATTTGTGCACAAAATTTGAGAGAAATACGTTTTCTGTGCATATGGAACATTTCTGGGATCTTTTATTTCAGCTCATGAAACACGGAACCTTGCATTTCTATTTTTTGTTCAGTGTCGTAACTGAAGTGTGATTGGTTACCTCGCGATGTGGGATCCAGTTCCCCATTGCTGGTCAGGTCTCTGTCTGAGGTGATGATATCACCAAACAGGAAGTGTATCTTCTCCTGAGCATGCTCCTGATTGGAGGAGCCGTGAAGGGAGTTGTGGAGGATGTCTAAGGCGAAGCGGGCTCTCAAGGACCCCGGGGCCGTAACCTGGGCCAGGCCAGGGTCTGTGGGGCCCATCATGGACCGCCACTCCTCCACAGCATTTTCCTTGGTCAGCACAAGCAGCATACAGGGGCCGCTACAGAGACAGGGTTTCAGATGTACTCGTACACCCTGAACATTATTAACTGTCTCCTCTACCCTGAGCATTATTAACTGTCTCTTCTACCCTGAGCATTATCAACTGTCTCTTAATCCCTGAGCATTATTAACTGTCTTCTACCCTGAACATTATTAACTGTCTCTTCTATCCTGAGCATGATTAACTGTCTCTTCCACCCTGAGCATTATTAACTGTCTCCTCTACCCTGAGCATTATTAACTGTCTCTTCTACCCTGAACATTATCAACTGTCTCTTCCATCCTGATCATTATTAACTGTCTTCTACCCTGAACATTATTAACTGTCTCTTCTATCCTGAGCATGATTAACTGTCTCTTCCACCCTGAGCATTATTAACTTAACTGTCTCTTATTCCCTGAGCATTATTAACTGTCCCCTCTACCCTGAGCATTATTAACTGTCTCCTCTACCCTGAGAATGAACTTTTCTATGTGACAATTACAATAGAAGCACATGTTCAGATGATGCTGCATGAGACTGACAGCACACCTTCAACACTAACCCAGAGCTGACCTCCAACACTAACCCAGAGCTGACCTTCATCACTAACCCAGAGCTGACCTCCAACACTAACCCAGAGCTGACCTCCAACACTAACCCAGAGCTGACCTCCAACACTAACCCAGAGCTGACCTTCAACACTAATCCAGAGCTGACTTCCAACACTAACCCAGAGCTGACCTTCAACACTAATCCAGAGCTGACCTTCAACACTAACCCAGAGCCGTCCTCCAACACTAACCCAGAGCTGACCTTCAACACTAACCCAGAGCTGACCTCCCAACACTAACCCAGAGCTGATCTTCAACACTAACCCAGAGCTGACCTTCAACACTAACCCAGAGCTGACCTTCAACACTAACCCAGAGCTGACCTTCAACACTAATCCAGAGCTGACTTCCAACACTAACCCAGAGCAGTCCTCCAACCCAGAGCCGTCCTTCAATACTAACCCAGAGCCGTCCTCCAACACTAACCCAGAGCCGACCCTTCAACACTAACCCAGAGCTGTCCTCCAACACTAACCCAGAGCTGTCCTCCAACACTAACCCAGAGCAGTCCTCCAACCCAGAGCTGTCCTCCAACACTAACCCAGAGCTGTCCTCCAACCCAGAGCCGTCCTCCAACACTATCCCAGAGCTGACCTCCAACACTAACCCAGATCTGACCTTCAACACTAATCCAGAGCTGACTTCCAACACTAACCCAGAGCTGACCTCCAACACTAACCCAGAGCTGACCTCCAACACTAACCCAGAGCTGACCTTCATCACTAACCCAGAGCTGACCTCCAACACTAACCCAGAGCTGACCTCCAACACTAACCCAGAGCTGACCTTCAACACTAATCCAGAGCTGACTTCCAACACTAACCCAGAGCTGACCTTCAACACTAATCCAGAGCTGACCTTCAACACTAACCCAGAGCCGTCCTCCAACACTAACCCAGAGCTGACCTTCAACACTAACCCAGAGCTGACCTCCCAACACTAACCCAGAGCTGACCTTCAACCCTAACCCAGAGCTGACCTCCAACACTAACCCAGAGCTGATCTTCAACACTAACCCAGAGCTGACCTTCAACACTAACCCAGAGCTGACCTTCAACACTAACCCAGAGCTGACCTTCAACACTAATCCAGAGCTGACTTCCAACACTAACCCAGAGCAGTCCTCCAACCCAGAGCCGTCCTTCAATACTAACCCAGAGCCGTCCTCCAACACTAACCCAGAGCCGACCCTTCAACACTAACCCAGAGCTGTCCTCCAACACTAACCCAGAGCTGTCCTCCAACACTAACCCAGAGCAGTCCTCCAACCCAGAGCTGTCCTCCAACACTAACCCAGAGCTGTCCTCCAACCCAGAGCCGTCCTCCAACACTATCCCAGAGCTGACCTCCAACACTAACCCAGATCTGACCTTCAACACTAATCCAGAGCTGACTTCCAACACTAACCCAGAGCTGACCTCCAACACTAACCCAGAGCTGTCCTCCAACCCAGAGCCGTCCTCCAACACTAACCCAGAGCTGACCTCCAACACTAACCCAGAGCTGACCTCCAACACTAACCCAGAGCTGACCTCCAACACTAACCCAGAGCTGACCTCCAACACTAACCCAGAGCTGATCTTCAACACTAACCCAGAGCTGACCTTCAACACTAACCCAGAGCTGACCTTCAACACTAACCCAGAGCTGACCTTCAACACTAATCCAGAGCTGACTTCCAACACTAACCCAGAGCAGTCCTCCAACCCAGAGCCGTCCTTCAACACTAACCCAGAGCCGTCCTCCAACACTAACCCAGAGCTGACTTCCAACACTAACCCAGAGCTGACCTCCAACACTAACCCAGAGCTGACCTCCAACACTAACCCAGAGCTGACCTCCAACACTAACCCAGAGCTGATCTTCAACACTAACCCAGAGCTGACCTTCAACACTAACCCAGAGCTGACCTTCAACACTAACCCAGAGCTGACCTTCAACACTAATCCAGAGCTGACTTCCAACACTAACCCAGAGCTGTCCTCCAACCCAGAGCCGTCCTCCAACACTAACCCAGAGCTGACCTCCAACACTAACCCAGAGCTGACCTCCAACACTAACCCAGAGCTGACCTCCAACACTAACCCAGAGCTGTCCTCCAAGACTAACCCAGAGCTGTCCTCCAACCCAGAGCTGTCCTCCAACACTAACCCAGAGCTGTCCTCCAACACTAACCCAGAGCTGTCCTCCAACACTAACCCAGAGCTGACCTTCAACACTAACCCAGAGCTGACCTCCTACACTAACCCAGAGCTGATCTTCAACACTAACCCAGAGCTGACCTTCAACACTAATCCAGAGCTGACCTCCAACACTAACCCAGAGCTGACCTCCAACACTAACCCAGAGCTGAACTTCAACACTAACCCAGAGCTGACCTCCAACACTAACCCAGAGCTGACCTCCAACACTAACCCAGAGCTGTCCTCCAAGACTAACCCAGAGCTGTCCTCCAACCCAGAGCCGTCCTCCAACACTAACCCAGAGCTGTCCTCCAACACTAACCCAGAGCTGACCTTCAACACTAACCCAGAGCTGACCTCCTACACTAACCCAGAGCTGACCTTCAACACTAATCCAGAGCTGATCTTCAACACTAATCCAGAGCTGACCTCCAACACTAACCCAGAGCTGACCTCCAACACTAACCCAGAGCTGTCCTCCAACCCAGAGCTGACCTCCAACACTAACCCAGAGCCGACCTCCAACACTAACCCAGAGCTGACCTCCAACACTAACCCAGAGCCGACCTCCAACACTAACCCAGAGCCGACCTCCAACACTAACCCAGAGCTGACCTCCAACACTAACCCAGATCTGACCTCCAACACTAACCCAGAGCTGTCCTCCAACCCAGAGCCGTCCTCCAACACTAACCCAGAGCCGACCTCCAACACTAACCCAGAGCTGACCTCCAACACTAACCCAGAGCCGACCTCCAACACTAACCCAGAGCTGACCTCCAACACTAACCCAGAGCTGACCTCCAACACTAACCCAGAGCTGACCTCCAACACTAACCCAGAGCTGACCTCCAACACTAACCCAGAGCTGACCTCCAACACTAACCCAGAGCTGACCTCCAACACTAACCCAGAGCAGACCTCCAACACTAACCCAGAGCTGACCTCCAACACTAACCCAGAGCTGACCTCCAACACTAACCCAGAGCAGACCTCCAACACTAACCCAGAGCTGACCTCCAACCCAGAGCCAGATACACTGCTCAAAAAATAAAGGGAACACTAAAATAACACATCCTAGATCTGAATGAATGAATGAAATATTCTTATTAAATACTTTTTTCTTTACATAGTTGAATGTGCTGACAACAAAATCACACAAAAATTATCAATGGAAATCAAATGTATCAACCCATGGAGGTCTGGATTTGGAGTCACACTCAAAATTAAAGTGGAAAACCACACTACAGGCTGATCCTACTTTGATTTAATGTCTTTAAAACAAGTCAAAATGAGGCTCAGTAATGTGTGTGGCCTCCACGTGCCTGTATTACATTTACATTACATTTAAGTCATTTAGCAGACGCTCTTATCCAGAGCGACTTACAAATTGGTGCATTCACCTTATGACATCCAGTGGAACAGTCACTTTACAATAGTGCATCTAAATCTTAAAGGGGGGTGAGAGGGATTACTTATCCTATCCTAGGTATTCCTTAAAGAGGTGGGGTTTCAGGTGTCTCCGGAAGGTGGTGATTGACTCCGCTGTCCTGGCGTCGTGAGGGAGTTTGTTCCACCATTGGGGGGCCAGCGCAGCGAACAGTTTTGACTGGGCTGAGCGGGAGCTGTACTTCCTCAGTGGTAGGGAGGCGAGCAGGCCAGAGGTGGATGAACGCAGTGCCCTTGTTTGGGTGTAGGGCCTGATCAGAGCCTGGAGGTACTGAGGTGCCGTTCCCCTCACAGTTCCGTAGGCAAGCACCATGGTCTTGTAGCGGATGCGAGCTTCAACTGGAAGCCAGTGGAGAGAACGGAGGAGCGGGGTGACGTGAGAGACCTCCCTACAACGCCTGGGCGTGCTCCTGATGAGGTGGCGGGTTTTCTCCTGAGGGATCTCCTCCCAGACCTGGACTAAAGCATCCGCCAACTCCTGGACAGTCTGTGGTGCAACATGGCATTGGTGGATGGAGCGAGACATGATGTCCCAGATGTGCTCAATTGGATTCAGGTCTGGGGAACGGGCGGGCCAGTCCATAGCATCAATGCCTTCCTCTTGCAGGAACTGCTGACACACTCCAGCCACATAAGGTCTAGCATTGTCTTGCATTAGGAGGAACCCAGGGCCAACCGCACTAGCATATGGTCCCACAAGCGGTCTGAGGATCTCCTCTCGGTACCTAATGGCAGTCAGGCTATCTCTGGCGAGCACATGGAGGGCTGTGCGGCCCCCCCCACACAATGCCACCCCACACCATGACTGACCCACAGCCAAACCGGTCATGCTGGAGGATGTTGCAGGCAGCAGAACGTTCTCCAGACTGTCATGTCTGTCACATGTGCTCAGTGTGGACCTGCTTTCATCTGTGAAGAGCACAGGGCGCCAGTGGCGAATTTGCCAATCTTCGTGTTCTCTGGCCAATGCCAAACATCCTGCACGGTGTTGGGCTGTAAGCACAACCCCCACCTGTCGGGCCCTCATACCACCCTCATGGAGTCTGTTTCTGACTGTTTGAGCAGACACATGCACATTTGTGGCCTGCTGGAGGTCATTTTGCAGGGCTCTGGCAGTGCTCCTCCTGCTCCTCCTTGCACAAAGGCGGAGGTAGCGGTCCTGCTGCTGGGTTGTTGCCCTCCTATGGCCTCCTCCACGTCTCCTGATGTACTGGCCTGTCTCCTGGTAGCGCCTCCATGCTCTGGATACTACGCTGACAGACACAGCAAACCTTCTTGCCACAGCTCACATTGATGTCCCATCCTGGATGTGCTGCACAACCTGAGCCACCACTTGTGTGGGTTGTAGACTCCGTCTCATGCTACCACTAGAGTGAAAGCACCACCAGCATTCAAAAGTGACCAAACATCAGCCAGGAAGCATAGGAACTGAGAAGTGGTCTGAGGTCACCACCTGCAGAACCACTCCTTTATTGGGGGTGTCTTGCTAATTGCCTATAATTTCCACCTGTTGTCTATTCCATTTGCACAACAACATGTGGAATGTATTGTCAATCAGTGTTGCTTCCTAAGTGGACAGTTTGATTTCACAGAAGTGTGATTTACTTGGAGTTACATTGTGTTGTTTAAGTGTTCCCATTATTTTTTTGAGCTGTGTATATAGGATTCTGTAGCACAGTACTAACCTGCACATGAAGTCAACCAGCTGGCTGAAGAACGGTTTGTCTCTGTGTTCCCTGTAGAACTCCTCAGCCGTGTCTCTAGACAACACTGTCTCCTTCAGCCGAGATATAGAGAAACCTCCAGCACGGATCTCCCCCAGGATCTCCTCTGAAAGGGGGAGGAAGGGGAGGAAAGGAGGTTGAGTAGAGAGTGCATGTGGTCACTTTATACGCTGCTGTACAACTGACTGAGGACTGGTTTGGATAACTGGTACATGGTTAATAAACTTAGTGTATTGACTGATTTAGTGAATGTACCTCTATGTTTGTCCATGGAGTCAGGCTTAATGATGGCCAGAGTCTGCTGTTTAGGGAAGAAGAAGTCAATCTCCTCCTCTGCCTCCTCCCTGCTGGCACTGCCATGGAGCTGGTTCAGCTGGTTCTGCGGCTCACTGTCCTCCTCACTGGCCACCATGAACTGGGCCCTGAGGCTGAGGGGACAGTCACAGAGCACAATGAGAGAGGCCGACAAAGGAGAGGGGACAGTCACAGAGCACAGTGAGAGAGGCACGACAAAGGAGAGGGGACAGTCACAGAGCACAATGAGAGAGGCACGACAAAGGAGAGAGGACAGTCACAGAGCACAATGAGAGAGGCCTACAAAGGAGAGGGGACAGTCACAGAGCACAGTGAGAGAGGCACGACAAAGGAGAGGGGACAGTCACAGAGCACAGTGAGAGAGGCACTACAAAGGAGAGGGGACAGTCACAGAGGTTTTCAATACAGTATCAAACTTAGGGGAACACGATTATTTAGTGAGTGGATATGTCACAGTAGCACATGTTGTGGATATGTGGGGGTATTGAACATGTTGTGGATATGTGGTGGTATTGAACATGTTGTGTTGTGGATATGTGGAGGTATTGAACATGTTGTGTTGTGGATATGTGGAGGTATTGAACATGTTGTGGATATGTGGTGGTATTGAACATGTTGTGTTGTGGATATGTGGAGGTATTGAACATGTTGTGGATATGTGGTGGTATTGAACATGTTGTGTTGTGAATATGTGGAGGTATTGAACATGTTGTGGATATGTGGTGGTATTGAACATGTTGTGTTGTGGATATGTGGTGGTATTGAACATGTTGTGTTGTGGATATGTGGAGGTATTGAACATGTTGTGGATATGTGGTGGTATTGAACATGTTGTGGATATGTGTTGGTATTGAACATGTTGTGGATATGTGGGGTATTGAACATGTTGTGTTGTGGATATGTGGGGGTATTGAACATGTTGTGTTGTGGATATGTGGGGGTATTGAACATGTTGTGATGTGGATATGTGGGGGTATTGAACATGTTGTGTTGTGGATATGTGGAGGTATTGAACATGTTGTGTTGTGGACATGTGGAGGTATTGAACATGTTGTGGATATGTGGAGGTATTGAACATGTTGTGTTGTGGAGGTATTGAACATGTTGTGGATATGTGGGGGTATTGAACATGTTGTGGATATGTGGGGGTATTGAACATGTTGTGTTGTGGAGGTATTGAACATGTTGTGGATATGTGGGGGTATTGAACATGTTGTGGATATGTGGGGGTATTGAACATGTTGTGGATATGTGGGGTATTGAACATGTTGTGGATATGTGGGGGTATTGAACATGTTGTGGATATGTGGTGGTATTGAACATGTTGTTGATATGTGGGGGTGTTGAACATGTTGTGGATATGTGGAGGTATTGAACATGTTGTGGATATGTGGAGGTATTGAACATGTTGTGGATATGTGTTGGTATTGAACATGTTGTGGATATGTGGAGGTATTGAACATGTTGTGTTGTGGATATGTGGAGGTATTGAACATGGTGTGGATATGTGGGGGTATTGAACATGTTGTGTATATGTGGTGGTATTGAACATGTTGTGGATATGTGGTGGTATTGAACATGTTGTGGATATGTAGTGGTATTGGACATGTTGTGTTGTGGATATGTGGGGGTATTGAACATGTTGTGTTGTGGATATGTGGAGGTATTGAACATGTTGTGTTGTGGATATGTGGTGGTATTGAACATGTTGTGTTGTGGATATGTGGTGGTATTGAACATGTTGTGGATATGTGGGGTATTGAACATGTTGTGTTGTGTATATGTGGAGGTATTGAACATGTTGTGGATATGTGGTGGTATTGAACATGTTGTGTTGTGGAGGTATTGAACATGTTGTGGATATGTGGGGTATTGAACATGTTGTGGATATGTGGGGGTATTGAACATGTTGTGGATATGTGGGGTATTTAACATGTTGTGTTGTGGATATGTGGGGGTATTGAACATGTTGTGTTGTGGATATGTGGAGGTATTGAACATGTTGTGTATATGTGGTGGTATTGAACATGTTGTGGATATGTGGTGGTATTGAACATGTTGTGGATATGTGGAGGTATTGAACATGTTGTGTTGTAGATATGTGGTGGTATTGAACATGTTGTGTTGTGGATATGTGGTGGTATTGAACATGCAGTGATGTGGATATGTGGGGTATTGAACATGTTGTGGATATGTGGTGGTATTGAACATGTTGTGTTGTGGATATGTGGAGGTATTGAACATGTTGTGTTGTGGATATGTGGTGGTATTGGACATGTTGTGTTGTGGATATGTGGGGGTATTGAACATGTTGTGTTGTGGATATGTGGGGGTATTGAACATGTTGTGGATATGTGGTGGTATTGAACATGTTGTTGATATGTGGGGGTGTTGAACATGTTGTGGATATGTGGTGGTATTGAACATGTTGTGGATATGTGGAGGTATTGAACATGTTGTGGATATGTGTTGTTATTGAACATGTTGTGGATATGTGGTGGTATTGGACATGTTGTGTTGTGGATATGTGGGGGTATTGAACATGTTGTGTTGTGGATATGTGGGGTATTGAACATGTTGTGATGTGGATATGTGGGGGTATTGAACATGTTGTGTTGTGGATATGTGGAGGTATTGAACATGTTGTGTTGTGGATATGTGGGGGTATTGAACATGTTGTGATGTGGATATGTGGGGGTATTGAACATGTTGTGTTGTGGATATGTGGAGGTATTGAACATGGTGTGGATATGTGGGGGTATTGAACATGTTGTGTATATGTGGTGGTATTGAACATGTTGTGGATATGTGGTGGTATTGAACATGTTGTGGATATGTAGTGGTATTGGACATGTTGTGTTGTGGATATGTGGGGGTATTGAACATGTTGTGTTGTGGATATGTGGGGGTATTGAACATGTTGTGTTGTGGATATGTGGAGGTATTGAACATGTTGTGTTGTGGATATGTGGTGGTATTGAACATGTTGTGTTGTGGATATGTGGTGGTATTGAACATGTTGTGGATATGTGGGGGTATTGAACATGTTGTGTTGTGGATATGTGGAGGTATTGAACATGTTGTGGATATGTGGTGGTATTGAACATGTTGTGTTGTGGAGGTATTGAACATGTTGTGGATATGTGGGGGTATTGAACATGTTGTGGATATGTGGGGTATGAACATGTTGTGGATATGTGAACATGTTGTGTTGTGGATATGTGGGGGTATTGAACATGTTGTGTTGTGGATATGTGGAGGTATTGAACATGTTGTGTATATGTGGTGGTATTGAACATGTTGTGGATATGTGGTGGTATTGAACATGTTGTGGATATGTGGAGGTATTGAACATGTTGTGTTGTAGATATGTGGTGGTATTGAACATGTTGTGTTGTGGATATGTGGTGGTATTGAACATGCAGTGATGTGGATATGTGGGGGTATTGAACATGTTGTGGATATGTGGTGGTATTGAACATGTTGTGTTGTGGATATGTGGAGGTATTGAACATGTTGTGGATATGTGGGGGTATTTAACATGTTGTGTTGTGGATATGTGGGGTATTGAACATGTTGTGTTGTGGATATGTGGAGGTATTGAACATGTTGTGTATATGTGGTGGTATTGAACATGTTGTGGATATGTGGTGGTATTGAACATGTTGTGGATATGTGGAGGTATTGAACATGTTGTGTTGTAGATATGTGGTGGTATTGAACATGTTGTGTTGTGGATATGTGGTGGTATTGAACATGCAGTGATGTGGATATGTGGGGGTATTGAACATGTTGTGGATATGTGGTGGTATTGAACATGTTGTGTTGTGGATATGTGGAGGTATTGAACATGTTGTGGATATGTGGTGGTATTGAACATGTTGTGTTGTGGATATGTGGGGGTATTGAACATGTTGTGTTGTGGATATGTGGGGGTATTGAACATGTTGTGGATATGTGGTGGTATTGAACATGTTGTTGATATGTGGGGGTGTTGAACATGTTGTGGATATGTGGTGGTATTGAACATGTTGTGGATATGTGGAGGTATTGAACATGTTGTGGATATGTGTTGTTATTGAACATGTTGTGGATATGTGGTGGTATTGGACATGTTGTGTTGTGGATATGTGGGGGTATTGAACATGTTGTGTTGTGGATATGTGGGGGTATTGAACATGTTGTGATGTGGATATGTGGGGTATTGAACATGTTGTGTTGTGGATATGTGGAGGTATTGAACATGTTGTGTTGTGGATATGTGGGGGTATTGAACATGTTCTGATGTGGATATGTGGGGGTATTGAACATGTTGTGTATATGTGGTGGTATTGAACATGTTGTGGATATGTGGTGGTATTGAACATGTTGTGATATGATATGTGTGCATATGGGGGGTATTGAACATGTTGTGTTGTGGATATGTGGTGGTATTGAACATGTTGTGGATATGTGGTGGTATTGAACATGTTGTGTTGTGGATATGTGGTGGTATTGAACATGTTGTGGATATGTGGTGGTATTGAACATGTTGTGTTGTGGATATGTGGGGGTATTGAACATGTTGTGGATATGTGGAGGTATTGAACATGTTGTGGATATGTGATGGTATTGAACATGTTGTGGATATGTGGTGGTATTGAACATGTTGTGTTGTGGATATGTGGAGGTATTGAACATGTTGTGGATATGTGGTGGTATTGAACATGTTGTGGATATGTGGTGGTATTGAACATGTTGTGGATATGTGGTGGTATTGAACATGTTGTGGATATGTGGTGGTATTGAACATGTTGTGGATATGTGGGGGTATTGAACATGTTGTGGATATGTGGGGGTATTGAACATGTTGTGGATATGTGGTGGTATTGGACATGTTGTGGATATGTGGTGGTATTGAACATGTTGTGGATATGTGGAGGTATTGAACATGTTGTGGATATGTGGGGGTATTGAACATGTTGTGGGGGTGTTGAACATGTTGTGTTATGGATATGTGGTGGTATTGAATATGTTGTGTTGTGATATGTGGAGGTATTGAACATGTTGTGGATATGTGGTGGTATTGAACATGTTGTGGATATGTGGGGGTATTGAACATGTTGTGGATATGTGGGGGTATTGAACATGTTGTGGATATGTGGGGGTGTTGAACATGTTGTGTTATGGATATGTGGTGGTATTGAATATGTTGTGTTGTGGATATGTGGAGGTATTGAACATGTTGTGGATATGTGTTGGTATTGAACATGTTGTGTTGTGGATATGTGGTGGTATTGAACATGTTGTGGATATGTGGGGGTATTGAACATGTTGTGGATATGTGGAGGTATTGAACATGTTGTGGATATGTGATGGTATTGAACATGTTGTGGATATGTGGTGGTATTGAACATGTTGTGTTGTGGATATGTGGAGGTATTGAACATGTTGTGGATATGTGGTGGTATTGAACATGTTGTGGATATGTGGAGGTATTGAACATGTTGTGGATATGTGGTGGTATTGAACATGTTGTGGATATGTGGTGGTATTGAACATGTTGTGGATATGTGGAGGTATTGAACATGTTGTGGATATGTGGGGGTGTTGAACATGTTGTGTTATGGATATGTGGTGGTATTGAATATGTTGTGTTGTGGATATGTGGAGGTATTGAACATGTTGTGGATATGTGGTGGTATTGAACATGTTGTGGATATGTGGGGTATTGAACATGTTGTGGATATGTGGGGGTATTGAACATGTTGTGGATATGTGGGGTGTTGAACATGTTGTGTTATGGATATGTGGTGGTATTGAATATGTTGTGTTGTGGATATGTGGAGGTATTGAACATGTTGTGGATATGTGTTGGTATTGAACATGTTGTGTTGTGGATATGTGGTGGTATTGAACATGTTGTGTTGTGGATATGTGGTGGTATTGAACATGTTGTGTTGTGGATATGTGGAAGTATTGAACATGTTGTGGATATGTGGTGGTATTGAACATGTTGTGGATATGTGGATGTATTGAACATGTTGTGATGATATGTGGGGTATTGAACATGTTGTGGATATGTGGGGGTATTGAACATGTTTGTGGATATGTGGGGTATTGAACATGTTGTGGATATGTGGGGGTATTGAACATGTTGTGTTGTGGATATGTGGAGGTATTGAACATGTTGTGGATATGTGGGGTATTGAACACGTTGTGTTGTGGATATGTGGAGGTATTGAACATGTTGTGGATATGTGTTGGTATTGAACATGTTGTGTTGTGGATATGTGGTGGTATTGAACATGTTGTGGATATGTGGTGGTATTGAACATGTTGTGTTGTGGATATGTGGGGGTATTGAACATGTTGTGGATATGTGAAGGTATTGAACATGTTGTGTATATGTGGATATTGAACATGGGGATATGTGGAATTGACCATGTTGTGTTGTGGATATGTGGTGGTATTGAACATGTTGTGGATATGTGGTGGTATTGAACATGTTGTGGATATGTGGAGGTATTGAACATGTTGTGTTGTGGATATGTGGTGGTATTGAACATGGTGTGGATATGTGGTGGTATTGAACATGTTGTGGATATGTGGTGGTATTGAACATGTTGTGGATATGTGGAGGTATTGAACATGTTGTGGATATGTGGGGGTATTGAACATGTTGTGGATATGTGATGGTATTGAACATGTTGTGGATATGTGGTGGTATTGAACATGTTGTGTTGTGGATATGTGGTGGTATTGAACATGTTGTGTTGTGGATATGTGGTGGTATTGAACATGTTGTGTTGTGGATATGTGGTGGTATTGAACATGTTGTGGATATGTGGTGGTATTGAACATGTTGTGTTGTGGATATGTGGTGGTATTGAACATGTTGTGGATATGTGATGGTATTGAACATGTTGTGGATATGTGGTGGTATTGAACATGTTGTGTTGTGGATATGTGGAGGTATTGAACATGTTGTGGATATGTGGATATTGAACATGTTGTGGATATGTGATGGTATTGAACATGTTGTGGATATGTGGAGGTATTGAACATGTTGTGGATATGTGGTGGTATTGAACATGATGTGGATATGTGGTGGTATTGAACATGTTGTGTTGTGGATATGTGGAGGTATTGAACATGTTGTGGATATGTGGTGGTATTGAACATGATGTGGATATGTGGTGGTATTGAACATGTTGTGGATATGTGGTGGTATTGAACATGTTGTGGATATGTGATGGTATTGAACATGTTGTGTTGTGGATATGTGGGGGTATTGAACATGTTGTGTTGTGGATATGTGGTGGTATTGAACATGTTGTGGATATGTGGTGGTATTGAACATGTTGTGGATATGTGGAGGTATTGAACATGTTGTGGATATGTGGAGGTATTGAACATGTTGTGGATATGTGGTGGTATTGAACATGTTGTGGATATGTGGTGGTATTGAACATGTTGTGGATATGTAGTGGTATTGGACATGTTGTGTTGTGGATATGTGGGGGTATTGAACATGTTGTGTTGTGGATATGTGGGGGTATTGAACATGTTGTGATGTGGATATGTGGGGGTATTGAACATGTTGTGTTGTGGATATGTGGAGGTATTGAACATGTTGTGTTGTGGATATGTGGTGGTATTGAACATGTTGTGTTGTGGATATGTGGTGGTATTGAACATGTTGTAGATATGTGGTGGTATTGAACATGTTGTGTTGTGGAGGTATTGAACATGTTGTGGATATGTGGGGGTATTGAACATGTTGTGGATATGTGGTGGTATTGAACATGTTGTGATATGTGGTGGTATTGAACATGTTGTGGATATGTGGGGGTATTGAACATGTTGTGTTGTGGATATGTGGAGGTATTGAACATGTTGTGGATATGTGGTGGTATTGAACATGTTGTGTTGTGGAGGTATTGAACATGTTGTGGATATGTGGGGGTATTGAACATGTTGTGGATATGTGGGGGTATTGAACATGTTGTGGATATGTGGGGGTATTTAACATGTTGTGTTGTGGATATGTGGGGGTATTGAACATGTTGTGTTGTGGATATGTGGAGGTATTGAACATGTTGTGTATATGTGGTGGTATTGAACATGTTGTGGATATGTGGTGGTATTGAACATGTTGTGGATATGTGGAGGTATTGAACATGTTGTGTTGTAGATATGTGGTGGTATTGAACATGTTGTGTTGTGGATATGTGGTGGTATTGAACATGCAGTGATGTGGATATGTGGGGGTATTGAACATGTTGTGGATATGTGGTGGTATTGAACATGTTGTGTTGTGGATATGTGGAGGTATTGAACATGTTGTGTTGTGGATATGTGGTGGTATTGGACATGTTGTGGTATTGAACATGTTGTGTTGTGGATATGTGGGGGTATTGAACATGTTGTGGATATGTGGAGGTATTGAACATGTTGTGTATATGTGGTGGTATTGAACATGTTGTGGATATGTGGTGGTATTGAACATGTTGTGGATATGTGGAGGTATTGAACATGTTGTGTTGTAGATATGTGGTGGTATTGAACATGTTGTGTTGTGGATATGTGGTGGTATTGAACATGCAGTGATGTGGATATGTGGGGTATTGAACATGTTGTGGATATGTGGTGGTATTGAACATGTTGTGTTGTGGATATGTGGAGGTATTGAACATGTTGTGTTGTGGATATGTGGATATTGGACATGTTGTGGTATTGAACATGTTGTGTTGTGGATATGTGGGGGTATTGAACATGTTGTGGATATGTGGTGGTATTGAACATGTTGTTGATATGTGGGGGTGTTGAACATGTTGTGGATATGTGGTGGTATTGAACATGTTGTGGATATGTGGAGGTATTGAACATGTTGTGGATATGTGTTGTTATTGAACATGTTGTGGATATGTGGTGGTATTGGACATGTTGTGGATATGTGGGGGTATTGAACATGTTGTGTTGTGGATATGTGGGGGTATTGAACATGTTGTGATGTGGATATGTGGGGGTATTGAACATGTTGTGTTGTGGATATGTGGAGGTATTGAACATGTTGTGTTGTGGATATGTGGGGGTATTGAACATGTTGTGATGTGGATATGTGGAGGTATTGAACATGTTGTGTTGTGGATATGTGGGGGTATTGAACATGTTGTGTATATGTGGTGGTATTGAACATGTTGTGGATATGTGGTGGTATTGAACATGTTGTTGATATGTGGGGGTATTGAACATGTTGTGCATATGTGGGGGTATTGAACATGTTGTGTTGTGGATATGTGGTGGTATTGAACATGTTGTGGATATGTGGTGGTATTGAACATGTTGTGTTGTGGATATGTGGGGGTATTGAACATGTTGTGGATATGTGGAGGTATTGAACATGTTGTGGATATGTGGAGGTATTGAACATGTTGTGGATATGTGATGGTATTGAACATGTTGTGGGTATGTGGTGGTATTGAACATGTTGTGTTGTGGATATGTGGGGGTATTGAACATGTTGTGGATATGTGGTGGTATTGAACATGTTGTGGATATGTGGAGGTATTGAACATGTTGTGGATATGTGGTGGTATTGAACATGTTGTGGATATGTGGTGGTATTGAACATGTTGTGGATATGTGGAGGTATTGAACATGTTGTGGATATGTGGGGTATTGAACATGTTGTGGATATGTGGGGTTGTTGAACATGTTGTGTTATGGATATGTGGTGGTATTGAATATGTTGTGTTGTGGATATGTGGAGGTATTGAACATGTTGTGGATATGTGGTGGTATTGAACATGTTGTGGATATGTGGGGGTATTGAACATGTTGTGGATATGTGGGGGTATTGAACATGTTGTGGATATGTGGGGTGTTGAACATATTGTGTTATGGATATGTGGTGGTATTGAATATGTTGTGTTGTGGATATGTGGAGGTATTGAACATGTTGTGGATATGTGTTGGTATTGAACATGTTGTGTTGTGGATATGTGGTGGTATTGAACATGTTGTGTTGTGGATATGTGGTGGTATTGAACATGTTGTGTTGTGGATATGTGGAAGTATTGAACATGTTGTGGTATTGAACATGTTGTGGATATGTGGAGGTATTGAACATGTTGTGATGTGGATATGTGGGGTATTGAACATGTTGTGTTGTGGATATGTGGGGGTATTGAACATGTTGTGGATATGTGGGGGTATTGAACATGTTGTGTTGTGGATATGTGGAGGTATTGAACATGTTGTGGATATGTGGGGGTATTGAACATGTTGTGTTGTGGATATGTGGAGGTATTGAACATGTTGTGGATATGTGTTGGTATTGAACATGTTGTGTTGTGGATATGTGGTGTTATTGAACATGTTGTGGATATGTGGTGGTATTGAACATGTTGTGTTGTGGATATGTGGGGGTATTGAACATGTTGTGGATATGTGGAGGTATTGAACATGTTGTGTATATGTGGAGGTATTGAACATGGGGATATGTGGAGGTATTGACCATGTTGTGTTGTGGATATGTGGTGGTATTGAACATGTTGTGGATATGTGGTGGTATTGAACATGTTGTGGATATGTGGAGGTATTGAACATGTTGTGTTGTGGATATGTGGTGGTATTGAACATGGTGTGGATATGTGGTGGTATTGAACATGTTGTGGATATGTGGAGGTATTGAACATGTTGTGGATATGTGGGGGTATTGAACATGTTGTGGATATGTGATGGTATTGAACATGTTGTGGATATGTGGAGGTATTGAACATGTTGTGTTGTGGATATGTGGTGGTATTGAACATGTTGTGTTGTGGATATGTGGTGGTATTGAACATGTTGTGTTGTGGATATGTGGTGGTATTGAACATGTTGTGGATATGTGATGGTATTGAACATGTTGTGTTGTGGATATGTGGGGGTGTTGAACATGTTGTGTTGTGGATATGTGGAGGTATTGAACATGTTGTGTTGTGGATATGTGGTGGTATTGAACATGTTGTGTTGTGGATATGTGGTGGTATTGAACATGATGTGGATATGTGGAGGTATTGAACATGTTGTGGATATGTGGTGGTATTGAACATGTTGTGGATATGTGGTGGTATTGAACATGTTGTGGATATGTGGAGGTATTGAACATGTTGTGGATATGTGGTGGTATTGAACATGTTGTGGATATGTGGAGGTATTGAACATGTTGTGGATATGTGGGGGTATTGAACATGTTGTGGATATGTGGGGTTGTTGAACATGTTGTGTTATGGATATGTGGTGGTATTGAATATGTTGTGTTGTGGATATGTGGAGGTATTGAACATGTTGTGGATATGTGTTGGTATTGAACATGTTGTGTTGTGGATATGTGGTGGTATTGAACATGTTGTGTTGTGGATATGTGGTGGTATTGAACATGTTGTGTTGTGGATATGTGGAAGTATTGAACATGTTGTGGTATTGAACATGTTGTGGATATGTGGAGGTATTGAACATGTTGTGATGTGGATATGTGGGGTATTGAACATGTTGTGTTGTGGATATGTGGGGTATTGAACATGTTGTGGATATGTGGTGGTATTGAACATGTTGTGTTGTGTATATGTGGAGGTATTGAACATGTTGTGGATATGTGGGGTATTGAACATTGTGTTGTGGATATGTGGAGGTATTGAACATGTTGTGGATATGTGTTGGTATTGAACATGTTGTGTTGTGGATATGTGGTGTTATTGAACATGTTGTGGATATGTGGTGGTATTGAACATGTTGTGTTGTGGATATGTGGGGGTATTGAACATGTTGTGGATATGTGGAGGTATTGAACATGTTGTGTATATGTGGAGGTATTGAACATGGGGATATGTGGAGGTATTGAACATGTTGTGGATATGTGGTGGTATTGAACATGTTGTGGATATGTAGTGGTATTGAACATGTTGTGGATATGTGGAGGTATTGAACATGTTGTGTTGTGGATATGTGGTGGTATTGAACATGGTGTGGATATGTGGTGGTATTGAACATGTTGTGGATATGTGGTGGTATTGAACATGTTGTGGATATGTGGAGGTATTGAACATGTTGTGGATATGTGGGGGTATTGAACATGTTGTGGATATGTGATGGTATTGAACATGTTGTGGATATGTGGAGGTATTGAACATGTTGTGTTGTGGATATGTGGTGGTATTGAACATGTTGTGTTGTGGATATGTGGTGGTATTGAACAACATGTTGTGTTGTGGATATGTGGTGGTATTGAACATGTTGTGGATATGTGATGGTATTGAACATGTTGTGTTGTGGATATGTGGAGGTATTGAACATGTTGTGTTGTGGATATGTGGTGGTATTGAACATGTTGTGTTGTGGATATGTGGTGGTATTGAACATGATGTGGATATGTGGAGGTGTTGAACATGTTGTGGATATGTGGAGGTATTGAACATGTTGTGGATATGTGGAGGTATTGAACATGTTGTGGATATGTGATGGTATTGAACATGTTGTGGATATGTGGTGGTATTGAACATGTTGTGTTGTGGATATGTGGGGGTATTGAACATGTTGTGGATATGTGGTGGTATTGAACATGTTGTGGATATGTGGAGGTATTGAACATGTTGTGGATATGTGGTGGTATTGAACATGTTGTGGATATGTGGTGGTATTGAACATGTTGTGGATATGTGGAGGTATTGAACATGTTGTGGATATGTGGGGTATTGAACATGTTGTGGATATGTGGGGTTGTTGAACATGTTGTGTTATGGATATGTGGTGGTATTGAATATGTTGTGTTGTGGATATGTGGAGGTATTGAACATGTTGTGGATATGTGGTGGTATTGAACATGTTGTGGATATGTGGGGGTATTGAACATGTTGTGGATATGTGGGGGTATTGAACATGTTGTGGATATGTGGGGGTGTTGAACATGTTGTGTTATGGATATGTGGTGGTATTGAATATGTTGTGTTGTGGATATGTGGAGGTATTGAACATGTTGTGGATATGTGTTGGTATTGAACATGTTGTGTTGTGGATATGTGGTGGTATTGAACATGTTGTGTTGTGGATATGTGGTGGTATTGAACATGTTGTGTTGTGGATATGTGGAAGTATTGAACATGTTGTGGTATTGAACATGTTGTGGATATGTGGAGGTATTGAACATGTTGTGATGTGGATATGTGGGGGTATTGAACATGTTGTGTTGTGGATATGTGGGGGTATTGAACATGTTGTGGATATGTGGGGGTATTGAACATGTTGTGTTGTGGATATGGGAGGTATTGAACATGTTGTGGATATGTGGGGGTATTGAACACGTTGTGTTGTGGATATGTGGAGGTATTGAACATGTTGTGGATATGTGTTGGTATTGAACATGTTGTGTTGTGGATATGTGGTGTTATTGAACATGTTGTGGATATGTGGTGGTATTGAACATGTTGTGTTGTGGATATGTGGGGGTATTGAACATGTTGTGGATATGTGGAGGTATTGAACATGTTGTGTATATGTGGAGGTATTGAACATGGGGATATGTGGAGGTATTGACCATGTTGTGTTGTGGATATGTGGTGGTATTGAACATGTTGTGGATATGTGGTGGTATTGAACATGTTGTGGATATGTGGAGGTATTGAACATGTTGTGTTGTGGATATGTGGTGGTATTGAACATGGTGTGGATATGTGGTGGTATTGAACATGTTGTGGATATGTGGTGGTATTGAACATGTTGTGGATATGTGGAGGTATTGAACATGTTGTGGATATGTGGGGGTATTGAACATGTTGTGGATATGTGATGGTATTGAACATGTTGTGGATATGTGGAGGTATTGAACATGTTGTGTTGTGGATATGTGGTGGTATTGAACATGTTGTGTTGTGGATATGTGGTGGTATTGAACATGTTGTGGATATGTGATGGTATTGAACATGTTGTGTTGTGGATATGTGGAGGTATTGAACATGTTGTGTTGTGGATATGTGGTGGTATTGAACATGTTGTGTTGTGGATATGTGGTGGTATTGAACATGATGTGGATATGTGGAGGTATTGAACATGTTGTGGATATGTGGTGGTATTGAACATGTTGTGGATATGTGGTGGTATTGAACATGTTGTGGATATGTGGAGGTATTGAACATGTTGTGGATATGTGGTGGTATTGAACATGTTGTGGATATGTGGAGGTATTGAACATGTTGTGGATATGTGGGGGTATTGAACATGTTGTGGATATGTGGGGTTGTTGAACATGTTGTGTTATGGATATGTGGTGGTATTGAATATGTTGTGTTGTGGATATGTGGAGGTATTGAACATGTTGTGGATATGTGGTGGTATTGAACATGTTGTGGATATGTGGGGTATTGAACATGTTGTGGATATGTGGGGGTATTGAACATGTTGTGGATATGTGGGGGTATTGAACATGTTGTGTTATGGATATGTGGTGGTATTGAATATGTTGTGTTGTGGATATGTGGAGGTATTGAACATGTTGTGGATATGTGTTGGTATTGAACATGTTGTGTTGTGGATATGTGGTGGTATTGAACATGTTGTGTTGTGGATATGTGGTGGTATTGAACATGTTGTGTTGTGGATATGTGGAAGTATTGAACATGTTGTGGTATTGAACATGTTGTGGATATGTGGAGGTATTGAACATGTTGTGATGTGGATATGTGGGGGTATTGAACATGTTGTGTTGTGGATATGTGGGGGTATTGAACATGTTGTGGATATGTGGGGGTATTGAACATGTTGTGTTGTGTATATGTGGAGGTGTTGAACATGTTGTGGATATGTGGAGGTATTGAACATGTTGTGGATATGTGGAGGTATTGAACATGTTGTGGATATGTGATGGTATTGAACATGTTGTGGGTATGTGGTGGTATTGAACATGTTGTGTTGTGGATATGTGGGGGTATTGAACATGTTGTGGATATGTGGTGGTATTGAACATGTTGTGGATATGTGGAGGTATTGAACATGTTGTGGATATGTGGTGGTATTGAACATGTTGTGGATATGTGGTGGTATTGAACATGTTGTGGATATGTGGAGGTATTGAACATGTTGTGGATATGTGGGGTATTGAACATGTTGTGGATATGTGGGGTTGTTGAACATGTTGTGTTATGGATATGTGGTGGTATTGAATATGTTGTGTTGTGGATATGTGGAGGTATTGAACATGTTGTGGATATGTGGTGGTATTGAACATGTTGTGGATATGTGGGGGTATTGAACATGTTGTGGATATGTGGGGGTATTGAACATGTTGTGGATATGTGGGGTGTTGAACATGTTGTGTTATGGATATGTGGTGGTATTGAATATGTTGTGTTGTGGATATGTGGAGGTATTGAACATGTTGTGGATATGTGTTGGTATTGAACATGTTGTGTTGTGGATATGTGGTGGTATTGAACATGTTGTGTTGTGGATATGTGGTGGTATTGAACATGTTGTGTTGTGGATATGTGGAAGTATTGAACATGTTGTGGTATTGAACATGTTGTGGATATGTGGAGGTATTGAACATGTTGTGATGTGGATATGTGGGGTATTGAACATGTTGTGTTGTGGATATGTGGGGGTATTGAACATGTTGTGGATATGTGGGGGTATTGAACATGTTGTGTTGTGGATATGTGGAGGTATTGAACATGTTGTGGATATGTGGGGTATTGAACACGTTGTGTTGTGGATATGTGGAGGTATTGAACATGTTGTGGATATGTGTTGGTATTGAACATGTTGTGTTGTGGATATGTGGTGTATTGAACATGTTGTGGATATGTGGTGGTATTGAACATGTTGTGTTGTGGATATGTGGGGGTATTGAACATGTTGTGGATATGTGGAGGTATTGAACATGTTGTGTATATGTGGAGGTATTGAACATGGGGATATGTGGAGGTATTGACCATGTTGTGTTGTGGATATGTGGTGGTATTGAACATGTTGTGGATATGTGGTGGTATTGAACATGTTGTGGATATGTGGAGGTATTGAACATGTTGTGTTGTGGATATGTGGTGGTATTGAACATGGTGTGGATATGTGGTGGTATTGAACATGTTGTGGATATGTGGTGGTATTGAACATGTTGTGGATATGTGGAGGTATTGAACATGTTGTGGATATGTGGGGTATTGAACATGTTGTGGATATGTGATGGTATTGAACATGTTGTGGATATGTGGAGGTATTGAACATGTTGTGTTGTGGATATGTGGATTGAACATGTTGTGTTGTGGATATGTGGTGGTATTGAACATGTTGTGGATATGTGATGGTATTGAACATGTTGTGTTGTGGATATGTGGATATTGAACATGTTGTGTTGTGGATATGTGGTGGTATTGAACATGTTGTGTTGTGGATATGTGGTGGTATTGAACATGATGTGGATATGTGGAGGTATTGAACATGTTGTGGATATGTGGTGGTATTGAACATGTTGTGGATATGTGGTGGTATTGAACATGTTGTGGATATGTGGAGGTATTGAACATGTTGTGGATATGTGGTGGTATTGAACATGTTGTGGATATGTGGAGGTATTGAACATGTTGTGGATATGTGGGGGTATTGAACATGTTGTGGATATGTGGGGTTGTTGAACATGTTGTGTTATGGATATGTGGTGGTATTGAATATGTTGTGTTGTGGATATGTGGAGGTATTGAACATGTTGTGGATATGTGGTGGTATTGAACATGTTGTGGATATGTGGGGTATTGAACATGTTGTGGATATGGGGGGTATTGAACATGTTGTGGATATGTGGGGGTGTTGAACATGTTGTGTTATGGATATGTGGTGGTATTGAATATGTTGTGTTGTGGATATGTGGAGGTATTGAACATGTTGTGGATATGTGTTGGTATTGAACATGTTGTGTTGTGGATATGTGGTGGTATTGAACATGTTGTGTTGTGGATATGTGGTGGTATTGAACATGTTGTGTTGTGGATATGTGGAAGTATTGAACATGTTGTTATTGAACATGTTGTGGATATGTGGAGGTATTGAACATGTTGTGATGTGGATATGTGGGGGTATTGAACATGTTGTGTTGTGGATATGTGGGGGTATTGAACATGTTGTGGATATGTGGGGGTATTGAACATGTTGTGTTGTGTATATGTGGAGGTATTGAACATGTTGTGGATATGTGGGGGTATTGAACACGTTGTGTTGTGGATATGTGGAGGTATTGAACATGTTGTGGATATGTGGGGTATTGAACATGTTGTGTTGTGGATATGTGGTGTTATTGAACATGTTGTGGATATGTGGTGGTATTGAACATGTTGTGTTGTGGATATGTGGGGGTATTGAACATGTTGTGGATATGTGGAGGTATTGAACATGTTGTGTATATGTGGAGGTATTGAACATGATATGTGGAGGTATTGACCATGTTGTGTTGTGGATATGTGGTGGTATTGAACATGTTGTGGATATATTGAACATGTTGTGGATATGTGGAGGTATTGAACATGTTGTGTTGTGGATATGTGGTGGTATTGAACATGTTGTGTTGTGGATATGTGGTGGTATTGAACATGTTGTGTTGTGGATATGTGGAAGTATTGAACATGTTGTGGTATTGAACATGTTGTGGATATGTGGAGGTATTGAACATGTTGTGATGTGGATATGTGGGGGTATTGAACATGTTGTGTTGTGGATATGTGGGGGTATTGAACATGTTGTGGATATGTGGGGGAATTGAACATGTTGTGTTGTGGATATGTGGAGGTATTGAACATGTTGTGGATATGTGGGGGTATTGAACACGTTGTGTTGTGGATATGTGGAGGTATTGAACATGTTGTGGATATGTGTTGGTATTGAACATGTTGTGTTGTGGATATGTGGTGTTATTGAACATGTTGTGGATATGTGGTGGTATTGAACATGTTGTGGTGGATATGTGGGGGTATTGAACATGTTGTGGATATGTGGATATTGAACATGTTGTGTATATGTGGAGGTATTGAACATGGGGATATGTGGAGGTATTGACCATGTTGTGTTGTGGATATGTGGTGGTATTGAACATGTTGTGGATATGTGGTGGTATTGAACATGTTGTGGATATGTGGAGGTATTGAACATGTTGTGTTGTGGATATGTGGTGGTATTGAACATGGTGTGGATATGTGGTGGTATTGAACATGTTGTGGATATGTGGTGGTATTGAACATGTTGTGGATATGTGGAGGTATTGAACATGTTGTGGATATGTAGAACATGTTGTGGATATGTGATGGTATTGAACATGTTGTGGATATGTGGAGGTATTGAACATGTTGTGTTGTGGATATGTGGTGGTATTGAACATGTTGTGTTGTGGATATGTGGTGGTATTGAACATGTTGTGTTGTGGATATGTGGTGGTATTGAACATGTTGTGGATATGTGATGGTATTGAACATGTTGTGTTGTGGATATGTGGAGGTATTGAACATGTTGTGTTGTGGATATGTGGTGGTATTGAACATGTTGTGTTGTGGATATGTGGTGGTATTGAACATGATGTGGATATGTGGAGGTGTTGAACATGTTGTGGATATGTGGAGGTATTGAACATGTTGTGGATATGTGGAGGTATTGAACATGTTGTGGATATGTGATGGTATTGAACATGTTGTGGGTATGTGGTGGTATTGAACATGTTGTGTTGTGGATATGTGGGGGTATTGAACATGTTGTGGATATGTGGTGGTATTGAACATGTTGTGGATATGTGGAGGTATTGAACATGTTGTGGATATGTGGTGGTATTGAACATGTTGTGGATATGTGGTGGTATTGAACATGTTGTGGATATGTGGAGGTATTGAACATGTTGTGGATATGTGGGGGTATTGAACATGTTGTGGATATGTGGGGTTGTTGAACATGTTGTGTTATGGATATGTGGTGGTATTGAATATGTTGTGTTGTGGATATGTGGAAACTATTGAACATGTTGTGGATATGTGGTGGTATTGAACATGTTGTGGATATGTGGGGGTATTGAACATGTTGTGGATATGTGGGGGTATTGAACATGTTGTGGATATGTGGGGGTGTTGAACATGTTGTGTTATGGATATGTGGTGGTATTGAATATGTTGTGTTGTGGATATGTGGAGGTATTGAACATGTTGTGGATATGTGTTGGTATTGAACATGTTGTGTTGTGGATATGTGGTGGTATTGAACATGTTGTGTTGTGGATATGTGGTGGTATTGAACATGTTGTGTTGTGGATATGTGAATAGTATTGAACATGTTGTGGTATTGAACATGTTGTGGATATGTGAGGTATTGAACATGTTGTGATGTGGATATGTGGGGGTATTGAACATGTTGTGTTGTGGATATGTGGGGGTATTGAACATGTTGTGGATATGTGGGGGTATTGAACATGTTGTGTTGTGGATATGTGGAGGTATTGAACATGTTGTGGATATGTGGGGGTATTGAACACGTTGTGTTGTGGATATGTGGAGGTATTGAACATGTTGTGGATATGTGTTGGTATTGAACATGTTGTGTTGTGGATATGTGGTGTTATTGAACATGTTGTGGATATGTGGTGGTATTGAACATGTTGTGTTGTGGATATGTGGGGGTATTGAACATGTTGTGGATATGTGGAGGTATTGAACATGTTGTGTATATGTGGAGGTATTGAACATGGGGATATGTGGAGGTATTGACCATGTTGTGTTGTGGATATGTGGTGGTATTGAACATGTTGTGGATATGTGGTGGTATTGAACATGTTGTGGATATGTGGAGGTATTGAACATGTTGTGTTGTGGATATGTGGTGGTATTGAACATGGTGTGGATATGTGGTGGTATTGAACATGTTGTGGATATGTGGTGGTATTGAACATGTTGTGGATATGTGGAGGTATTGAACATGTTGTGGATATGTGGGGGTATTGAACATGTTGTGGATATGTGATGGTATTGAACATGTTGTGGATATGTGGAGGTATTGAACATGTTGTGTTGTGGATATGTGGTGGTATTGAACATGTTGTGTTGTGGATATGTGGTGGTATTGAACATGTTGTGGATATGTGATGGTATTGAACATGTTGTGTTGTGGATATGTGGAGGTATTGAACATGTTGTGTTGTGGATATGTGGTGGTATTGAACATGTTGTGTTGTGGATATGTGGTGGTATTGAACATGATGTGGATATGTGGAGGTATTGAACATGTTGTGGATATGTGGTGGTATTGAACATGTTGTGGATATGTGGTGGTATTGAACATGTTGTGGATATGTGGAGGTATTGAACATGTTGTGGATATGTGGTGGTATTGAACATGTTGTGGATATGTGGAGGTATTGAACATGTTGTGGATATGTGGGGGTATTGAACATGTTGTGGATATGTGGGGTTGTTGAACATGTTGTGTTATGGATATGTGGTGGTATTGAATATGTTGTGTTGTGGATATGTGGAGGTATTGAACATGTTGTGGATATGTGGTGGTATTGAACATGTTGTGGATATGTGGGGGTATTGAACATGTTGTGGATATGTGGGGGTATTGAACATGTTGTGGATATGTGGGGGTGTTGAACATGTTGTGTTATGGATATGTGGTGGTATTGAATATGTTGTGTTGTGGATATGTGGAGGTATTGAACATGTTGTGGATATGTGTTGGTATTGAACATGTTGTGTTGTGGATATGTGGTGGTATTGAACATGTTGTGTTGTGGATATGTGGTGGTATTGAACATGTTGTGTTGTGGATATGTGGAAGTATTGAACATGTTGTGGTATTGAACATGTTGTGGATATGTGGAGGTATTGAACATGTTGTGATGTGGATATGTGGGGGTATTGAACATGTTGTGTTGTGGATATGTGGGGGTATTGAACATGTTGTGGATATGTGGGGGTATTGAACATGTTGTGTTGTGGATATGTGGAGGTATTGAACATGTTGTGGATATGTGGGGGTATTGAACACGTTGTGTTGTGGATATGTGGAATTGAACATGTTGTGGATATGTGTTGGTATTGAACATGTTGTGTTGTGGATATGTGGTGTTATTGAACATGTTGTGGATATGTGGTGGTATTGAACATGTTGTGTTGTGGATATGTGGGGGTATTGAACATGTTGTGGATATGTGGAGGTATTGAACATGTTGTGTATATGTGGAGGTATTGAACATGGGGATATGTGGAGGTATTGACCATGTTGTGTTGTGGATATGTGGTGGTATTGAACATGTTGTGGATATGTGGTGGTATTGAACATGTTGTGGATATGTGGAGGTATTGAACATGTTGTGTTGTGGATATGTGGTGGTATTGAACATGGTGTGGATATGTGGTGGTATTGAACATGTTGTGGATATGTGGTGGTATTGAACATGTTGTGGATATGTGGAGGTATTGAACATGTTGTGGATATGTGGGGGTATTGAACATGTTGTGGATATGTGATGGTATTGAACATGTTGTCATATGTGGAGGTATTGAACATGTTGTGTTGTGGATATGTGGTGGTATTGAACATGTTGTGTTGTGGATATGTGGTGGTATTGAACATGTTGTGTTGTGGATATGTGGTGGTATTGAACATGTTGTGGATATGTGATGGTATTGAACATGTTGTGTTGTGGATATGTGGAGGTATTGAACATGTTGTGTTGTGGATATGTGGTGGTATTGAACATGTTGTGTTGTGGATATGTGGTGGTATTGAACATGATGTGGATATGTGGAGGTATTGAACATGTTGTGGATATGTGGTGGTATTGAACATGTTGTGGATATGTGGTGGTATTGAACATGTTGTGGATATGTGGAGGTATTGAACATGTTGTGGATATGTGGAGGTATTGAACATGTTGTGGATATGTGGTGGTATTGAACATGTTGTGGATATGTAGTGGTATTGAACATGTTGTGTTGTGGATATGTGGAGGTATTGAACATGTTGTGGATATGTGGGGGTGTTGAACATGTTGTGATGTGGATATGTGGTGGTATTGAATATGTTGTGTTGTGGATATGTGGAGGTATTGAACATGTTGTGGATATGTGGGGGTGTTGAACATGTTGTGGATATGTGGTGGTATTGAACATGCTGTGGATATGTGGGGGTGTTGAACATGTTGTGGATATGTGGTGGTATTGAACATGCTGTGGATATGTGGAGGTGTAGGGATGTTATATGATGTACTGTTTTATCTTTAGCTCATTCAGTACAAACAGTTAACTGTTTGTCTGCCCAGCCTGGTGCAGGTCTACAATTTTGTTTCTGGTGTCCTTTGACAGCTCTTTGGTCTTGGCCATAGTGGAGTTTGGAGTGTGACTGTGAGGTTGTGGACAGGTGTCTTTTATACTGATAACAAGTTCAAACAGGTGCCATTCATACAGGTAACGAGTGGAGGACAGAGGAGCCTCTTAAAGAAGAAGTTACAGGTCTGTAAGAGCCAGAAATCTTGCTTGTTTGTAGGTGACCAAATACTTATTTTCCACCATAATTTGCAAATAAATTCATAAAAAATCCTGCAATGTGATTTTCTGGATTTTTTTCTTCATTTTGTCTATCATAGTTGAAGTGTACCTATGATAAATTACAGGCCTCTCTCATATTTTTAAGTGGGAGAAATTGCACAATTGGTGGCTGACTAAATACTTTTTTGCCCCACTGTATACTTTCAAAGGCAAATAAATGTAATCTTGCCCATTCGCCCTCTGAATGGCACACATACACAATCATGCTTGGTTCAAGTCCCCAGCGACAAAGAATGTTCTTAATGGTTTGTCTACTCAGTGTATATACACATTACTTTATAGCAGAGTCCTATGGGACCTGGTAAAAAACAGTCCTACTGGACCTGGTAATAAACAGTCCTACTGGACCTGGTAATAAACAGTCCTACTGGACCTGGTAATAAACAGTCCTATGGGACCTGGTAATAAACAGTCCTATGGGACCTGGTAATAAACAGTCCTATGGGACCTGGTAATAAACAGTCCTATGGGACCTGGTAATAAACAGTCCTACGGGACCTGGTAATAAACAGTCCTACTGGACCTGGTAATAAACAGTCCTATGGGACCTGGTAATAAACAGTCCTATGGGACCTGGTAATAAACAGTCCTATGGGACCTGGTAATAAACAGTCCTACTGGACCTGGTAATAAACAGTCCTATGGGACCTGGTAATAAACAGTCCTATGGGACCTGGTAATAAACAGTCCTATGGGACCTGGTAATAAACAGTCCTACTGGACCTGGTAATAAACAGTCCTACTGGACCTGGTAATAAACAGTCCTACTGGACCTGGTAATAAACAGTCCTACTGGACCTGGTAATAAACAGTCCTACTGGACCTGGTAATAAACAGTCCTACTGGACCTGGTAATAAACAGTCCTATGGGACCTGGTAATAAACAGTCCTACTGGACCTGGTAATAAACAGTCCTACTGGACCTGGTAATAAGTAGTGATCTTTATGAGAGCAAGTCGTACCAGTCGGGCTGCTCCTCCCTGGCCTTGTTAACGTCTTTAGGGCCCAGAAGGTTCCTCCAGTGGTCCACAGCTCCCGTCCTGGCCAGGGCTAGAGCCAAGACAGGACCACTGTAACAGAAACACAGTCAACAGAGCCAACACAGGACCGCTGTAACAGAAATACAGTGAATAGGAATAACATAATAGAGACGAGTTAGACGAGGGGGAATAATAGACTAGGGGAATAATAGACTAGGGGGAATAATAGACTATGGGGAATAATAGACTAGGGGAATAATAGAAGGGGAATAATAGACTAGGGGGAATACTAGACTAGGAGGAATACTAGACTAGGGGGAATAATAGACTAGGGGGAATAATAGACTAGGGGGAATAATAGACTAGGGGGAATAATAGACTAGGGGGGAATAATAGACTAGGGGGGAATAATAGACTAGGGGGAATAATAGACTAGGGGGGAATAATAGACTAGGGGGGAATAATAGACTAGATAATATTAGACTAGGGGGAATAATAGACTAGGGGGAATACTAGACCTGAGCCCTAGGACCATGTCCCAGGACTACCTGACATGATGACTCCTTGCTGTCCCCAGTCTGTTATAATCTCCACCCGGCACAGCCAGAAGAGGACTGGCCACCCCACATATGCTCTCTCTAATTCCCTCTTTCCTTCTCTCTCTCGGAGGACCTGAGCCCTAGGACCGTGCCCGATGACTCCTTGCTGTCCCCAGTCCACCTGCCTGTGCTGCTGCTCCAGTTTCAACTGTTCTGCCTTATTATTATTCGACCATGCTGGTCATTTATGAACATTTTAACATCTTGGCCATGTTCTGTTATAATCTCCACCCAGCACAGCCAGAAGAGGACTGGCCACCCCACATAGCCTGGTTCCTTTCTAGGTTTCTTCCTAGGTTTTGGCCTTTCTAGGGAGTTTTTCCTAGCCACCGTGCTTCTACACCTGCATTGCTTGCTGTTTGGGGTTTTAGGCTGGGTTTCTGTACAGCACTTTGAGATATCAGCTGATGTACGAAGGGCTATATAAATACATTTGATTTGATTTGATTTGACTAGAAAATAATAGACCAGGGGGAATAATAGACTAGGGGGAATACTAAACTAGAGAATAATAGACTAGGGGGAATAATAGACTAGGGGGAATACTAAACTAGAGAATAATAGACCAGGGGGAATAATAGACTAGGGGGAATAATAGACTAGGGGGAATAATAGACTAGGGGGAATACTAAACTAGAGAATAATAGACTAGGGGGAATAATAGACTAGGGGGAATACTAAACTAGAGAATAATAGACTAGGGGGAATAATAGACTAGATGATATTAGACTAGGGGGACTAATAGACTAGATAATAATAGACTAGGGGGAATAATAGACTAGAGAATATTAGACTAGGGGGAATAATAGACTAGGGGGAATACTAGACTAGAGAATAATAGACTAGGGGGAATAATAGACTAGGGGGAATAATAGACTAGGGGGAATACTAGACTAGAGAATAATAGACTAGGGGGGAATAATAGACTAGGGGGGAATAATAGACTAGGGGGGAATAATAGACTAGATAATATTAGACTAGGGGGAATAATAGACTAGGGGGAATAATAGGGATGAGATCTTATAAAGACCACTGATGCCAAATTGTTTTTTGATTTGTCTTCTTGCTTTGATATTGTAGTTCTCTTGTGTTTCATTTGTCAGATGGTTACCTGGTCATGTTGTGCAGTAGGGCAGGGAAGTAGTCCTGGTCAACATGTCGTTTGTAGAACCGTCTGGCCTGTTCCTCTGTTAATATCACCTCTCTCTGGAGAGACACAGTGAAGCCAGCCTCATGGATACGAGACCAGATCTCATCTGGAACAGAAACCCATACTGAACCATCCTCGTGGAGACCAGACCAGATCTCATCTGGAACAGAAACCCATACTGCACCATCCTCATGGAGACCAGATCTCATCTGGAACAGAAAACCATACTGAACCATCCTCATGGATACGAGACCAGATCTCATCTGGAACAAAAACCCATACTGCACCATCCTCATGGAGACCAGACCAGATCTCATCTGGAATAGAAAACCATATTGAACCAGCCTCATGGAGACCAGATCTCATCTGGAACAGAAAACCATACTACACCATCCTCATGGAGACCAGACCTGATCTGATCTAGAATAGAAAACCATACTGAACCAGCCTCATGGAGACCAGACCAGATCTCATATAGAATAGAAAACCATACTGCACCATCCTCATGGAGACCAGACCTGATCTGATCTAGAATAGAAAACCATACTGAACCAGACTCATGGAGACCAGATCTCATCTGGAACAGAAACCCATACTGAACCATCCTCATGGAGACCAGATCTCATCTGGAACAGAAACCCATACTGAACCAGCCTCATGGAGACCAGACCTGATCTAGAATAGAAAACCATACTGAACCAGCCTCATGGAGACCAGACCTGATCTAGAATAGAAAACCATACTGAACCAGCCTCATTGAGACCAGACCAGATCTAGAATAGAAAACCATACTGAACCAGCCTCATGGAGACCAGACCTGATCTAGAATAGAAAACCATACTGAACCAGCCTCATGGAGACCAGACCAGATCTAGAATAGAAGAATAGAAAACCATACTGAACCATCCTCATGGATACGAGACCAGATCTCATCTGGAACAAAAACCCATACTGCACCATCCTCATGGAGACCAGACCAGATCTCATCTGGAACAGAAACCCATACTGAACCAGCCTCATGGAGACCAGACCTGATCTAGAATAGAATACCATACTGAACCAGCCTCATGGAGACCAGACCTGATCTAGAATAGAAAACCATACTGAACCAGCCTCATGGAGACCAGACCTGATCTAGAATAGAAAACCATACTGAAACAGCCTCATGGAGACCAGACCTGATCTAGAATAGAAAACCATACTGAACCAGCCTCATGGAGACCAGACCAGACCTCATCTAGAATTGAAAACCATACTGAACCAGCCTCATGGAGACCAGACCAGATCTAGAATAGAAAACCATACTGAACCAGCCTCATGGAGACCAGACCAGATCTCATCTAGAATAGAAAACCATACTGAACCATCCTCATGGAGACCAGACCTGATCTAGAATAGAAAACCATACTGAACCAGCCTCATGGAGACCAGACCTGATCTAAAATAGAAAACCATACTGAACCAGCCTCATGGAGACCAGACCTGATCTAGAATAGAAAACCATACCGAACCAGCCTCATTGAGACCAGACCAGATCTAGAATAGAAAACCATACTGAACCAGCCTCATGGAGACCAGACCTGATCTAGAATAGAAAACCATACTGAACCAGCCTCATTGAGACCAGACCAGATCTAGAATAGAAAACCATACTGAACCAGCCTCATTGAGACCAGATCTAGAATAGAAAACCATACTGAACCAGCCTCATGGAGACCAGACCTGATCTAGAATAGAAAACCATACTGAACCATCCTCATGGAGACCAGACCAGACCTGATCTAGAATAGAAAACCATACTGAACCAGCCTCATTGAGACCAGACCTGATCTAAAACAGAAAACCATACTGAACCAGCCTCATGGAGACCAGACCAGACCTGATCTAGAATAGAAAACCATACTGAACCAGCCTCATTGAGACCAGACCAGATGATCTAAAACAGAAAACCATATTGCTGCCAGCCTCATGGAGACCAGACCTGATCTAGAATAGAAAACCATACTGAACCAGCCTCATGGAGACCAGACCTGATCTAGAATAGAAAACCATACTGAACCAGCCTCATTGAGACCAGACCAGATCTAGAATAGAAAACCATACTGAACCAGCCTCATGGAGACCAGATCTAGAATAGAAAACCATACTGAAACAGCCTCATGGAGACCAGACCTGATCTAGAATAGAAAACCATACTGAACCATCCTCATGGAGACCAGACCTGATCTAGAATAGAAGGAAAACCATACTGAACCAGCCTCATTGGAGACCAGACCTGATCTAAAACAGAAAACCATACTGAACCAGCCTCATGGAGACCAGACCAGACCTGATCTAGAATAGAAAACCATACTGAACCAGCCTCATTGAGACCAGACCTGATCTAAAACAGAAAACCATACTGAACCAGCCTCATGGAGACCAGACCTGATCTAGAATAGAAAACCATACTGAACCAGCCTCATGGAGACCAGACCTGATCTAGAATAGAAAACCATACTGAACCAGCCTCATTGAGACCAGACCTGATCTAGAATAGAAAACCATACTGAACCAGGCTCATTGAGACCAGATCTAGAATAGAAAACCATACTGAACCAGCCTCATGGAGACCAGACCAGACCTGATCTAGAATAGAAAACCATACTGAACCATCCTCATGGAGACCAGACCAGACCTGATCTAGAATAGAAAACCATACTGAACCAGCCTCAGAACAGAACAGAATAGTTTAGAAAAGGTCATCAAAATGATGCTTCAATATGCCTTCAGACTATTTCTGATATTTCTTTCAGTTGTCAGAAAAACATTTTGAGGAATCGCTAATAAATGACTAAACCGTGAAAATCTCAGAACGCAAATGACTTCTTCACTGCATACAGCCCTGTGATGCTGTTAAGCTGATTTTAGAAACAGACGTGTGTTGTGTACAGTAATTGGCACGCGCCCACCTTTGCTCTCCCTGGAGAGGTTGGGTCGGATGAGAGCCAGTGTCCTCTCCACTCGCCCTTCCTCCTCGTGCTGCTCTGCCCGGGAAGAAGTCCTGAAGCTGGGGAAGAAGAAAGCCAGCTCCCTCCTGGCCTGATGGCTGTCGTCACTACCGTGGAGCGAGTTGAACAGGGTTTCACTGCCATACTGGGCACGTAGGCTAGGGGAGGGAGGAGGGAGGCGGAAGGGAGGGAGGAGAGGAGGGGAAGGAGTGAGAAGAGACAGAGGAGGTGAGAGGAAGGTATGGAGGAAGGGAGAGAAGAGAGAGATGGAGAGGATGGGAAGGGAGAGGTTGAAAGAGGGGAGAGAAAAGGGAGGAGGAGAGAAGAGGGAGGAGAAGAGGGTAGAGGAAGGGAAGGAAATAGGAGGACAGATGGTTACTCTGCTGCTGACCAGTGAGGATAGTTAGGAGAGGAACGGTGCCTTGGGTGTGTCTGTTCTGTTGGAGCAACAATCTGTGTCGATACATGCCATCTTCATTTAGTGAAGTGAATGTCCACACAGCCCTCAAACTAAGCATCTACAACACGTACACAGATACATACCACTATTAGAAATTAAAAACCCTCAAATGTTTGTACTGAATATATGTTACTTTAATATTATGATCATTGAGTATTGTGCCCGTGTCCTGTTCCTGTATAAATACTGTGTTTCTGGATTAGGACTGTGTTTCTGGATTAGGATCGTGTTTCTGGATTAGGGCTGTGTTTCTGGATTAGGACTGTGTTTCTGGATTAGGATCCATTTCTGGATTAGGGCCAGTGTTTCTGATTAGGACTGTGTTTCTGGATTAGGACTTTGTTTCTGGATTAGGACCTTGTTTCTGGATTAGGACTGTGTTTCTGGATTAGGGCCGTGTTTCTGGATTAGGGCCGTGTTTCTGGATTAGGACTGTGTTTCTGGATTAGGTTTGGGTCACTGTGTTCCTGTATAAATACTGTGTTTCTGGATTAGGAAAGTGTTTCTGGATTAGGGCCGTGTTTCTGGATTAGAACCGTGTTTCTGGATTAGGACTGTGTTTCTGGATTAGGATCGTGTTTCTGGATTAGGACTGTGTTTCTGGATTAGGACTGTGTTTCTGGATTAGGACTGTGTTTCTGGATTAGGACTGTGTTTCTGTGATTAGGGCTGTGTTTCTGGATTAGGGCTGTGTTTCTGGATTAGGAGTCATATTTTTAACTGTACCTCTCAGGTTTATCCCTCCTGGCTTCCTCTATGTCTGCTGGACCAATAAACTCCCTCCATGCTGGCACCACATTACCTGACCCCTCCCTCTGAGAGACCACCAGGACATGAGAGGGGCCACTGGACATGAACTGGATCAGGTCTTCAAAACAGGCCTGGGAACACACAGGTAATAGTGATGGGCATTCCCAGTATTTTCAGTGAGACAGATCTTTTATCTCCTTTCACCTAAAAGAGGCGTTTGGCTCCCAAAAGACTCTCTGTTTAGTTCTGGTAGAAATCTACTGAGGAGAGGAGCTCTCCTACTTAGTTCTGGTAGAAATCTACTGAGCCAGATACTTAGTTCTGGTAGAAATCTACTGACCTCTCCTACTTAGTTCTGAGAAATCTACCCCCTCTCCAGATACAGAGGTTTGTTCTGGTAGAAATCTCGTTAGCTTCAGAGTCAGCACAGCGTTCTCTCCTCGTGGGTCTAGGATCTCAAACCCGGCATCCTGAATCTTCATGATAATCTCAGAGGTTTGGGTCCGTCCTCTAGAGGAGCGTTTGGTTTGATGATGGCCACTCGTGAGCCAGATGATTTACTGTCTGGAACTACAGACAGAGTCACTCCCCCCTGAGCCAGAACACTGGTTAAATCCTCTGAGGAAAATGAACAAATGACACATGTAAGGTGAATGAGTAGCTCCAGTACCAAGCGTATCTTCATCACTTTGATCCTCCTCCTCGTTTTCATCTATCAAACCTTCATCTTTCACCTGAACAACACTGAGACCATCTCCCCCCTGAGAATAGCAGAGTTTGGGTCCTCCAGGTCAGTCCTTTTTAACCATTCTCCCCTGAGCAATCAGCATGTATGAATATTTGAGTCTACCTTGCTGTTTGAGCCAGATGCAGAGGTTTGGGTCCTGTGTGTGTGTGTGTGTGTGTGACCATCTGTGAGCCAGATACAGAGGTTTGGGTCCTCTGTGTGTGTGTGTGTGTGAGACCATCTCCCCCTGAGCCAGATACAGAGGTTTGGGTCCTCTAGAGGAGAGGTTTTGACTCACCACTCTGCGTTCCCCTCCCTCCTCCAGGACAGTCTTCTCTCTGGCCAGTTCCTCCAGACACCATCCTCTGGAGGACAGGAGCGTTAGCCCCCGCAGCACTGAGACCATCTCCCCCCCAGATGAGCCAGATACAGAGGTTTGGGTCAACATCCTCTAGAGGAGAGGAGCGTTAGCCCCCGCAGCACTGAGACCATCTCCCCCCCCTGAGCCAGATACAGAGGTTTGGGTCAACATCCTCTAGAGGAGAGGAGCGTTAGCCCCCGCAGCACTGAGACCATCTCCCCCCTGAGCCAGATACAGAGGTTTGGGTCAACATCCTCTCTCCCCCTGAGAGGAGAGGAGCGTTAGCCCCCGCAGCACTGAGACCATCTCCCCCCTGAGCCAGATACAGAGGTTTGGGTCCATCCTCTCCCCCCTGAGAGGAGAGGAGCGTTAGCCCCCGCAGCACTGAGACCATCTCCCCCCTGAGCCAGATACAGAGGTTTGGGTCCATCCTCTAGAGGAGAGGAGCGTTAGCCCCCGCAGCACTGAGACCATCTCCCCCTGAGCCAGATACAGAGGTTTGGGTCAACATCCTCTAGAGGAGAGGAGCGTTAGCCCCCGCAGCACTGAGACCATCTCCCCCTGAGCCAGATACAGAGGTTTGGGTCAACATCCTCTAGAGGAGAGGAGCGTTAGCCCCCGCAGCACTGAGACCATCTCCCCCTGAGCCAGATACAGAGGTTTGGGTCAACATCCTCTAGAGGAGAGGAGCGTTAGCCATCTCCCCCTGAGCCGCCCCCAACCGGTCTTTATATGACAATAATGAATGAATGGTGAAAGTAACACAGAGATGCCATCCACCGACACACAGAACATCTACAGACCTGCACAATTCCCAGATCAACACTTTTGGGGAAAGAAGTAGAGAGAGAAATAGAGAGAGAAATAGATAAATCAATAGAGAAAGAGAGAGAGAGGGAGAGAGAGAGAGAGAGAGAGAGAGAGAGAGAGAGAGAGAGGAGAGAGAGAGAGAGAGAGATAGATGAGGACTTACCCCATAGAACAGGAAGGTGGGCTCACACTTCCCCCTGTACCTTTCTAGAGCATCGATACTGTCAGCTTTTGCCTGCAAGAAAAACCAGTTCAATTTAAACAAAAGCCTTTTTTTCAATATAATGTTTTCAGAAATGTAATTCTAGATTGAAGGATATTTGTCTGTTGTATTTACTGTGGCAAAATGTAACAAGTCATCTCCCAGTTCATTTTTGATCTTCCTCAGTAAGCTGACAACAGCTCGGCATGGACCACACCACTGCTGGTACACATCTACAACTGAAGGGGACAGAGACACAGGACGGAAGTAAACACCATGACGGCACATCCTGCAGTAAGCAGCATGAACACACGGGGGCAGCAGCATGCAGTGGATGTGAATGATACATTCCACTATGAATAAACCGACTAAGACGTACGTTTTCAATGCACTAATGAAACAAAACAAGTCACAACATACAGACAGAGTGCAACGGCTACACGTAAGTAAGAAAACGTAATATGCAACAAAACACATCATTCTTACCTGTTAAACCTTTAGTTGCAAGCATCTCATCCCATTGCTCTTGGTTTGCGACAGACGCCTGGATAAAGTAGTGCCCGAACAGCAGTGTTAGCAAACGTTACAGTCTGATCACACTGCCTTTCACACCCAACTTGGATCTCTGCTATAAAAGGTATGTTTGACCGACTGACCTGCAAGCTGATTTCTTTCTTTTTGCCAGCCATCGTATTAATGTACCATCTGAGAACAACGATTCTTTTTAAAACAATAAATCTCCAAACGTCATTTGCAAGCAAAAACAAACAAAATAAGTCTTTGGAAGTTGAGTTTGAGAGGGGTAACTTGCCAGACTATTGAACGAGTTAACTCGACCAGCTCTAGTGCCACAGCTTGTTGCCCTTCTCGTTGCTGAGCAACGCTCTTCTTCAAGGCATCTATGGACTCGCCACCGGGCGGCGCCACAACCTGCTCTCAGAGGACTTTTGGTTTGAGTTACAATATTTTATTTCATAAGAAACAACTATTAATGTTCATTTGAACGACTCTGATATTATGTTTTATTTTGAACCAAATGATACGGACCCTGATTTAACTTTCATTGTTCATTTGTTTATCTTTCGTGGAAGATACTTTGTCCATAAAATGAAGTGGGCGCAGAACAAACCCCTCTTCACATTATTTAAGAAACTATTTAAATATTATTTTGATATGATCAGTAAATGTAAAAATAAAAAAGCAATATGCACCATAAAAGTATTTAACAAATAGAAAATGAATCTCGATATGTAACACCCCTGTCTGTTAGGTTTATGTACTCTTGTTTGTATATTTCTGTTTTTTTTGTATTTGTTGTGTTCATAATATATATATATATATTTAAATACTAATTTAAAACCCTGCTATTATCTCTGTGTGTCTCTGCAGCCAATACAATTTAGCTAGTTATCACAGTTCATGGTGGACAATTTCAGTGGAAACTGGTCAGGCCTCTCCCTCTTTGGGTTCTATTTGTAATTATATTTCTTGACTGCTAAACCTTGTGCAGTCATTTCCCATACATCTACTGTTATACTAGTCTCTGTTCTGTCAACACTGACAGCTGGGTTCACCTGACAGCTGGGTTCACCTGACAGCTGGGTTGACCTGACAGCTGGGTTCACCTGACAGCTGGGTTCACCTGACAGCTGGGTTCACCTGACAGCTGGGTTGACCTGACAGCTGGGTTGACCTGACAAACTGGGTTCACCTGACAACTGGGTTGACCTGACAACTGGGTTGACCTGACAACCGGGTTGACCTGACAACCGGGTTGACCTGACAACTGGGTTGACCTGACAGCTGGGTTGACCTGACAGCTGGGTTGACCTGACAGCTGGGTTGACCTGACAACTGGGTTGACCTGACAACTGGGTTGACCTGACAACTGGGTTGTCATATATATATCATGTGACCTGCTGCTGACTGTCAGACAGTGAACAGGCTGTTGCTGAGTGAGTGGTGGGGAGGTCTGGACGTGTGTGTGTGTGTGTGTGTGTGTGTGTGTGTGTGTGTGTGTGTGTGTGTGTGTGTGTGTGTGTGTGTGTGTGTGTGTGTGTGTGTGTGTGTGTGTGTGTGTGTGTGTGTGTGTGTGTGTGTGTGTGTGTGTGTGTGTGTGTGTGAGAGCACTACTGTTATTGGCTAGAGCAGCACCTGTGCCCTCGCGTGGTTCTTTTTATGGGAAAAGTCCTCAATGAAACTGACATTAGGCGAAATGTGCCTCTGTTGGCCTATTAATGTATATGCCATTTGTTGGCTACCATTTGATACAATAAATAGGTTGGAATGACTATATAACTGGAGTCCTTTTTATTTTTTATTTTTATTTCACCTTTATTTAACCAGGTAGGCTAGTTGAGAACAGGTTCTCATTTGCAACTGTGACCTGGCCAAGATAAAACATAGCAGTGTGAGCAGACAACACACAGTTACACATGGAGTAAACAATTAACAAGTCAATAACACAGTAGAAAAAAAGAGAGTCTATATACATTGTGTGCAAAAGGCAAAAGGCCTTGCAAATCAATTTGTGCCACTTGTGTAGCCTACCTGGAGCTGTCAAACACATTTAATAGATAACCTGTAACTTCAGTGTATTGTTGTTGTAGTCTTGTGTTATTATCAATAGATGGCCTGTAACTCCAGGTTGTTGTAGTCTTGTTATTATCAATAGATAGCCTGTAACTCCAGGTTGTTGTAGTCTTGTGTTATTATCAATAGATAGCCTGTAACTCCAGGTTGTTGTAGTCTTGTGTTATTATCAATAGATAGCCTGTAACTCCAGGTTGTTGTTGTAGTCTTGTGTTATTATCAATAGATAGCCTGTAACTCCAGGTTGTTGTTGTAGTCTTGTGTTATTATCAATAGATAGCCTGTAACTCCAGGTTGTTGTTGTAGTCTTGTGTTATTATCAATAGATAGCCTGTAACTCCAGGTTGTTGTTGTGTTATTATCAATAGATAGCCTGTAACTCCAGGTTGTTGTTGTATTATTATCAATAGATGGCCTGTAACTCCAGGTTGTTGTTGTATTATTATCAATAGATGGCCTGTAACTCCAGGTTGTTGTAGTCTTGTTATTATCAATAGATAGCCTGTAACTCCAGGTTGTTGTAGTCTTGTGTTATTATCAATAGATAGCCTGTAACTCCAGGTTGTTGTAGTCTTGTGTTATTATCAATAGATAGCCTGTAACTCCAGGTTGTTGTAGTCTTGTTATTATCAATAGATAGCCTGTAACTCCAGGTTGTTGTAGTCTTGTGTTATTATCAATAGATAGCCTGTAACTCCAGGTTGTTGTTGTAGTCTTGTGTTATTATCAATAGATAGCCTGTAACTCCAGGTTGTTGTAGTCTTGTTATTATCAATAGATAGCCTGTAACTCCAGGTTGTTGTAGTCTTGTGTTATTATCAATAGATAGCCTGTAACTCCAGGTTGTTGTTGTGTTATTATCAATAGATAGCCTGTAACTCCAGGTTGTTGTAGTCTTGTTATTATCAATAGATAGCCTGTAACTCCAGGTTGTTGTAGTCTTGTGTTATTATCAATAGATAGCCTGTAACTCCAGGTTGTTGTAGTCTTGTGTTATTATCAATAGATAGCCTGTAACTCCAGGTTGTTGTTGTGTTATTATCAATAGATAGCCTGTAACTCCAGGTTGTTGTTGTAGTCTTGTGTTATTATCAATAGATAGCCTGTAACTCCAGGTTGTTGTTGTAGTCTTGTGTTATTATCAATAGATAGCCTGTAACTCCAGGTTGTTGTAGTCTTGTGTTATTATCAATAGATGGCCTGTAACTCCAGGTTGTTGTAGTCTTGTGTTATTATCAATAGATAGCCTGTAACTCCAGGTTGTTGTTGTAGTCTTGTGTTATTATCAATAGATAGCCTGTAACTCCAGGTTGTTGTAGTCTTGTGTTATTATCAATAGATAGCCTGTAACTCCAGGTTGTTGTTGTAGTCTTGTGTTATTATCAATAGATAGCCTGTAACTCCAGGTTGTTGTAGTCTTGTGTTATCAATAGATAGCCTGTAACTCCAGGTTGTTGTTGTAGTCTTGTTATTATCAATAGATAGCCTGTAACTCCAGGTTGTTGTTGTAGTCTTGTTATTATCAATAGATAGCCTGTAACTCCAGGTTGTTGTTGTAGTCTTGTGTTATTATCAATAGATAGCCTGTAACTCCAGGTTGTTGTAGTCTTGTGTTATTATCAATAGATAGCCTGTAACTCCAGGTTGTTGTAGTCTTGTGTTATTATCAATAGATAGCCTGTAACTCCAGGTTGTTGTAGTCTTGTGTTATTATCAATAGATAGCCTGTAACTCCAGGTTGTTGTAGTCTTGTGTTATTATCAATAGATAGCCTGTAACTCCAGGTTGTTGTTGTGTTATTATCAATAGATAGCCTGTAACTCCAGGTTGTTGTAATCTTGTGTTATTATCAATAGATAGCCTGTAACTCCAGGTTGTTGTAGTCTTGTGTTATTATCAATAGATAGCCTGTAACTCCAGGTTGTTGTAGTCTTGTGTTATTATCAATAGATAGCCTGTAACTCCAGGTTGTTGTAGTCTTGTGTTATTATCAATAGATGGCCTGTAACTCCAGGTTGTTGTAGTCTTGTGTTATTATCAATAGATAGCCTGTAACTCCAGGTTGTTGTTGTAGTCTTGTGTTATTATCAATAGATAGCCTGTAACTCCAGGTTGTTGTTGTGTTATTATCAATAGATAGCCTGTAACTCCAGGTTGTTGTTGTAGTCTTGTTATTATCAATAGATAGCCTGTAACTCCAGGTTGTTGTTGTAGTCTTGTTATTATCAATAGATAGCCTGTAACTCCAGGTTGTTGTAGTCTTGTGTTATTATCAATAGATAGCCTGTAACTCCAGGTTGTTGTTGTAGTCTTGTGTTATTATCAATAGATAGCCTGTAACTCCAGGTTGTTGTAGTCTTGTGTTATTATCAATAGATAGCCTGTAACTCCAGGTTGTTGTAGTCTTGTGTTATTATCAATAGATAGCCTGTAACTCCAGGTTGTTGTTGTAGTCTTGTGTTATTATCAATAGATAGCCTGTAACTCCAGGTTGTTGTTGTGTTATTATCAATAGATAGCCTGTAACTCCAGGTTGTTGTTGTGTTATTATCAATAGATAGCCTGTAACTCCAGGTTGTTGTTGTGTTATTATCAATAGATAGCCTGTAACTCCAGGTTGTTGTTGTAGTCTTGTGTTATTATCAATAGATAGCCTGTAACTCCAGGTTGTTGTTGTAGTCTTGTGTTATTATCAATAGATAGCCTGTAACTCCAGGTTGTTGTTGTAGTCTTGTGTTATTATCAATAGATAGCCTGTAACTCCAGGTTGTTGTAGTCTTGTGTTATTATCAATAGATAGCCTGTAACTCCAGGTTGTTGTTGTAGTCTTGTGTTATTATCAATAGATAGCCTGTAACTCCAGGTTGTTGTTGTAGTCTTGTGTTATTATCAATAGATAGCCTGTAACTCCAGGTTGTTGTTGTAGTCTTGTGTTATTATCAATAGATAGCCTGTAACTCCAGGTTGTTGTTGTAGTCTTGTGTTATTATCAATAGATAGCCTGTAACTCCAGGTTGTTGTAGTCTTGTGTTATTATCAATAGATGGCCTGTAACTCCAGGTTGTTGTTGTAGTCTTGTGTTATTATCAATAGATAGCCTGTAACTCCAGGTTGTTGTTGTAGTCTTGTGTTATTATCAATAGATAGCCTGTAACTCCAGGTTGTTGTTGTAGTCTTGTGTTATTATCAATAGATAGCCTGTAACTCCAGGTTGTTGTAGTCTTGTGTTATTATCAATAGATAGCCTGTAACTCCAGGTTGTTGTTGTAGTCTTGTGTTATTATCAATAGATAGCCTGTAACTCCAGGTTGTTGTTGTAGTCTTGTGTTATTATCAATAGATAGCCTGTAACTCCAGGTTGTTGTTGTAGTCTTGTGTTATTATCAATAGATAGCCTGTAACTCCAGGTTGTTGTTGTAGTCTTGTGTTATTATCAATAGATAGCCTGTAACTCCAGGTTGTTGTAGTCTTGTGTTATTATCAATAGATGGCCTGTAACTCCAGGTTGTTGTTGTAGTCTTGTGTTATTATCAATAGATAGCCTGTAACTCCAGGTTGTTGTAGTCTTGTGTTATTATCAATAGATAGCCTGTAACTCCAGGTTGTTGTTGTAGTCTTGTGTTATTATCAATAGATAGCCTGTAACTCCAGGTTGTTGTTGTGTTATTATCAATAGATAGCCTGTAACTCCAGGTTGTTGTAGTCTTGTTATTATCAATAGATAGCCTGTAACTCCAGGTTGTTGTAGTCTTGTTATTATCAATAGATAGCCTGTAACTCCAGGTTGTTGTAGTCTTGTGTTATTATCAATAGATAGCCTGTAACTCCAGGTTGTTGTAGTCTTGTGTTATTATCAATAGATAGCCTGTAACTCCAGGTTGTTGTTGTAGTCTTGTGTTATTATCAATAGATAGCCTGTAACTCCAGGTTGTTGTAGTCTTGTGTTACTATCAATAGATGGCCTGTAACTCCAGGTTGTTGTAGTCTTGTTATTATCAATAGATAGCCTGTAACTCCAGGTTGTTGTAGTCTTGTGTTATTATCAATAGATAGCCTGTAACTCCAGGTTGTTGTAGTCTTGTGTTATTATCAATAGATAGCCTGTAACTCCAGGTTGTTGTAGTCTTGTTATTATCAATAGATAGCCTGTAACTCCAGGTTGTTGTAGTCTTGTGTTATTATCAATAGATAGCCTGTAACTCCAGGTTGTTGTTGTAGTCTTGTGTTATTATCAATAGATAGCCTGTAACTCCAGGTTGTTGTTGTAGTCTTGTGTTATTATCAATAGATAGCCTGTAACTCCAGGTTGTTGTTGTGTTATTATCAATAGATAGCCTGTAACTCCAGGTTGTTGTTGTATTATTATCAATAGATGGCCTGTAACTCCAGGTTGTTGTTGTATTATTATCAATAGATGGCCTGTAACTCCAGGTTGTTGTAGTCTTGTTATTATCAATAGATAGCCTGTAACTCCAGGTTGTTGTAGTCTTGTGTTATTATCAATAGATAGCCTGTAACTCCAGGTTGTTGTAGTCTTGTGTTATTATCAATAGATAGCCTGTAACTCCAGGTTGTTGTAGTCTTGTTATTATCAATAGATAGCCTGTAACTCCAGGTTGTTGTAGTCTTGTGTTATTATCAATAGATAGCCTGTAACTCCAGGTTGTTGTTGTAGTCTTGTGTTATTATCAATAGATAGCCTGTAACTCCAGGTTGTTGTAGTCTTGTTATTATCAATAGATAGCCTGTAACTCCAGGTTGTTGTAGTCTTGTGTTATTATCAATAGATAGCCTGTAACTCCAGGTTGTTGTTGTGTTATTATCAATAGATAGCCTGTAACTCCAGGTTGTTGTAGTCTTGTTTATTATCAATAGATAGCCTGTAACTCCAGGTTGTTGTAGTCTTGTGTTATTATCAATAGATAGCCTGTAACTCCAGGTTGTTGTAGTCTTGTGTTATTATCAATAGATAGCCTGTAACTCCAGGTTGTTGTTGTGTTATTATCAATAGATAGCCTGTAACTCCAGGTTGTTGTTGTAGTCTTGTGTTATTATCAATAGATAGCCTGTAACTCCAGGTTGTTGTTGTAGTCTTGTGTTATTATCAATAGATAGCCTGTAACTCCAGGTTGTTGTAGTCTTGTGTTATTATCAATAGATGGCCTGTAACTCCAGGTTGTTGTAGTCTTGTGTTATTATCAATAGATAGCCTGTAACTCCAGGTTGTTGTTGTAGTCTTGTGTTATTATCAATAGATAGCCTGTAACTCCAGGTTGTTGTAGTCTTGTGTTATTATCAATAGATAGCCTGTAACTCCAGGTTGTTGTTGTAGTCTTGTGTTATTATCAATAGATAGCCTGTAACTCCAGGTTGTTGTAGTCTTGTGTTATTATCAATAGATAGCCTGTAACTCCAGGTTGTTGTTGTAGTCTTGTTATTATCAATAGATAGCCTGTAACTCCAGGTTGTTGTTGTAGTCTTGTTATTATCAATAGATAGCCTGTAACTCCAGGTTGTTGTTGTAGTCTTGTGTTATTATCAATAGATAGCCTGTAACTCCAGGTTGTTGTAGTCTTGTGTTATTATCAATAGATAGCCTGTAACTCCAGGTTGTTGTAGTCTTGTGTTATTATCAATAGATAGCCTGTAACTCCAGGTTGTTGTAGTCTTGTGTTATTATCAATAGATAGCCTGTAACTCCAGGTTGTTGTAGTCTTGTGTTATTATCAATAGATAGCCTGTAACTCCAGGTTGTTGTTGTGTTATTATCAATAGATAGCCTGTAACTCCAGGTTGTTGTAATCTTGTGTTATTATCAATAGATAGCCTGTAACTCCAGGTTGTTGTAGTCTTGTGTTATTATCAATAGATAGCCTGTAACTCCAGGTTGTTGTAGTCTTGTGTTATTATCAATAGATAGCCTGTAACTCCAGGTTGTTGTAGTCTTGTGTTATTATCAATAGATAGCCTGTAACTCCAGGTTGTTGTAGTCTTGTGTTATTATCAATAGATAGCCTGTAACTCCAGGTTGTTGTTGTAGTCTTGTGTTATTATCAATAGATAGCCTGTAACTCCAGGTTGTTGTTGTGTTATTATCAATAGATAGCCTGTAACTCCAGGTTGTTGTTGTAGTCTTGTGTTATTATCAATAGATAGCCTGTAACTCCAGGTTGTTGTTGTAGTCTTGTTATTATCAATAGATAGCCTGTAACTCCAGGTTGTTGTAGTCTTGTGTTATTATCAATAGATAGCCTGTAACTCCAGGTTGTTGTTGTAGTCTTGTGTTATTATCAATAGATAGCCTGTAACTCCAGGTTGTTGTAGTCTTGTGTTATTATCAATAGATAGCCTGTAACTCCAGGTTGTTGTAGTCTTGTGTTATTATCAATAGATAGCCTGTAACTCCAGGTTGTTGTTGTAGTCTTGTGTTATTATCAATAGATAGCCTGTAACTCCAGGTTGTTGTTGTGTTATTATCAATAGATAGCCTGTAACTCCAGGTTGTTGTTGTGTTATTATCAATAGATAGCCTGTAACTCCAGGTTGTTGTTGTGTTATTATCAATAGATAGCCTGTAACTCCAGGTTGTTGTTGTAGTCTTGTGTTATTATCAATAGATAGCCTGTAACTCCAGGTTGTTGTTGTAGTCTTGTGTTATTATCAATAGATAGCCTGTAACTCCAGGTTGTTGTTGTAGTCTTGTGTTATTATCAATAGATAGCCTGTAACTCCAGGTTGTTGTAGTCTTGTGTTATTATCAATAGATAGCCTGTAACTCCAGGTTGTTGTTGTAGTCTTGTGTTATTATCAATAGATAGCCTGTAACTCCAGGTTGTTGTTGTAGTCTTGTGTTATTATCAATAGATAGCCTGTAACTCCAGGTTGTTGTTGTAGTCTTGTGTTATTATCAATAGATAGCCTGTAACTCCAGGTTGTTGTTGTAGTCTTGTGTTATTATCAATAGATAGCCTGTAACTCCAGGTTGTTGTAGTCTTGTGTTATTATCAATAGATGGCCTGTAACTCCAGGTTGTTGTTGTAGTCTTGTGTTATTATCAATAGATAGCCTGTAACTCCAGGTTGTTGTAGTCTTGTGTTATTATCAATAGATAGCCTGTAACTCCAGGTTGTTGTTGTAGTCTTGTGTTATTATCAATAGATAGCCTGTAACTCCAGGTTGTTGTTGTGTTATTATCAATAGATAGCCTGTAACTCCAGGTTGTTGTAGTCTTGTTATTATCAATAGATAGCCTGTAACTCCAGGTTGTTGTAGTCTTGTTATTATCAATAGATAGCCTGTAACTCCAGGTTGTTGTAGTCTTGTGTTATTATCAATAGATAGCCTGTAACTCCAGGTTGTTGTAGTCTTGTGTTATTATCAATAGATAGCCTGTAACTCCAGGTTGTTGTTGTAGTCTTGTGTTATTATCAATAGATAGCCTGTAACTCCAGGTTGTTGTAGTCTTGTGTTATTATCAATAGATGGCCTGTAACTCCAGGTTGTTGTAGTCTTGTTATTATCAATAGATAGCCTGTAACTCCAGGTTGTTGTAGTCTTGTGTTATTATCAATAGATAGCCTGTAACTCCAGGTTGTTGTAGTCTTGTGTTATTATCAATAGATAGCCTGTAACTCCAGGTTGTTGTAGTCTTGTTATTATCAATAGATAGCCTGTAACTCCAGGTTGTTGTAGTCTTGTGTTATTATCAATAGATAGCCTGTAACTCCAGGTTGTTGTTGTAGTCTTGTGTTATTATCAATAGATAGCCTGTAACTCCAGGTTGTTGTAGTCTTGTTATTATCAATAGATAGCCTGTAACTCCAGGTTGTTGTAGTCTTGTGTTATTATCAATAGATAGCCTGTAACTCCAGGTTGTTGTTAGTCTTGTTATTATCAATAGATAGCCTGTAACTCCAGGTTGTTGTAGTCTTGTTTGTATTATCAATAGATAGCCTGTAACTCCAGGTTGTTGTAGTCTTGTGTTATTATCAATAGATAGCCTGTAACTCCAGGTTGTTGTAGTCTTGTGTTATTATCAATAGATAGCCTGTAACTCCAGGTTGTTGTTGTGTTATTATCAATAGATAGCCTGTAACTCCAGGTTGTTGTTGTAGTCTTGTGTTATTATCAATAGATAGCCTGTAACTCCAGGTTGTTGTTGTAGTCTTGTGTTATTATCAATAGATAGCCTGTAACTCCAGGTTGTTGTAGTCTTGTGTTATTATCAATAGATGGCCTGTAACTCCAGGTTGTTGTAGTCTTGTGTTATTATCAATAGATAGCCTGTAACTCCAGGTTGTTGTTGTAGTCTTGTGTTATTATCAATAGATAGCCTGTAACTCCAGGTTGTTGTAGTCTTGTGTTATTATCAATAGATAGCCTGTAACTCCAGGTTGTTGTTGTAGTCTTGTGTTATTATCAATAGATAGCCTGTAACTCCAGGTTGTTGTTGTAGTCTTGTGTTATTATCAATAGATAGCCTGTAACTCCAGGTTGTTGTTGTAGTCTTGTGTTATTATCAATAGATAGCCTGTAACTCCAGGTTGTTGTAGTCTTGTGTTATTATCAATAGATAGCCTGTAACTCCAGGTTGTTGTTGTAGTCTTGTGTTATTATCAATAGATAGCCTGTAACTCCAGGTTGTTGTTGTAGTCTTGTGTTATTATCAATAGATAGCCTGTAACTCCAGGTTGTTGTTGTAGTCTTGTGTTATTATCAATAGATAGCCTGTAACTCCAGGTTGTTGTAGTCTTGTGTTATTATCAATAGATAGCCTGTAACTCCAGGTTGTTGTAGTCTTGTGTTATTATCAATAGATAGCCTGTAACTCCAGGTTGTTGTTGTAGTCTTGTGTTATTATCAATAGATAGCCTGTAACTCCAGGTTGTTGTGTAGTCTTGTGTTATTATCAATAGATAGCCTGTAACTCCAGGTTGTTGTTCTTGTAGTCTTGTTGTTATTATTATCAATAGATAGCCTGTAACTCCAGGTTGTTGTTGTGTCTTGTTATTATCAATAGATAGCCTGTAACTCCAGGTTGTTGTAGTCTTGTTATTATCAATAGATAGCCTGTAACTCCAGGTTGTTGTAGTCTTGTTATTATCAATAGATAGCCTGTAACTCCAGGTTGTTGTAGTCTTGTGTTATTATCAATAGATAGCCTGTAACTCCAGGTTGTTGTAGTCTTGTGTTATTATCAATAGATAGCCTGTAACTCCAGGTTGTTGTTGTAGTCTTGTGTTATTATCAATAGATAGCCTGTAACTCCAGGTTGTTGTAGTCTTGTGTTATTATCAATAGATAGCCTGTAACTCCAGGTTGTTGTAGTCTTGTTTATTATCAATAGATAGCCTGTAACTCCAGGTTGTTGTAGTCTTGTGTTATTATCAATAGATAGCCTGTAACTCCAGGTTGTTGTAGTCTTGTGTTATTATCAATAGATAGCCTGTAACTCCAGGTTGTTGTAGTCTTGTGTTATTATCAATAGATAGCCTGTAACTCCAGGTTGTTGTTGTAGTCTTGTGTTATTATCAATAGATAGCCTGTAACTCCAGGTTGTTGTTGTAGTCTTGTGTTATTATCAATAGATAGCCTGTAACTCCAGGTTGTTGTAGTCTTGTTTATTATCAATAGATAGCCTGTAACTCCAGGTTGTTGTAGTCTTGTGTTATTATCAATAGATAGCCTGTAACTCCAGGTTGTTGTTCTTGTGTTATTATCAATAGATAGCCTGTAACTCCAGGTTGTTGTAGTCTTGTTATTATCAATAGATAGCCTGTAACTCCAGGTTGTTGTTGTAGTCTTGTTGTATTTTGTGTTATTATCAATAGATAGCCTGTAACTCCAGGTTGTTGTAGTCTTGTGTTATTATCAATAGATAGCCTGTAACTCCAGGTTGTTGTTGTGTTATTATCAATAGATAGCCTGTAACTCCAGGTTGTTGTTGTAGTATCTTGTGTTATTATCAATAGATAGCCTGTAACTCCAGGTTGTTGTTGTAGTCTTGTGTTATTATCAATAGATAGCCTGTAACTCCAGGTTGTTGTAGTCTTGTGTTATTATCAATAGATGGCCTGTAACTCCAGGTTGTTGTAGTCTTGTGTTATTATCAATAGATAGCCTGTAACTCCAGGTTGTAGTCTTGTTGTAACTCCAGTCTTGTGTTATTATCAATAGATAGCCTGTAACTCCAGGTGTTGTAGTCTTGTGTTATTATCAATAGTAGTCTTGTGTTATTATCAATAGATAGCCTGTAACTCCAGGTTGTTGTAGTCTTGTGTTATTATCAATAGATAGCCTGTAACTCCAGGTTGTTGTTGTCTTGTGTTATTATCAATAGATAGCCTGTAACTCCAGGTTGTTGTTGTAGTCTTGTTTTGTGTTATTATCAATAGATAGCCTGTAACTCCAGGTTGTTGTAGTCTTGTGTTATTATCAATAGATAGCCTGTAACTCCAGGTTGTTGTAGTCTTGTGTTATTATCAATAGATAGCCTGTAACTCCAGGTTGTTGTTGTAGTCTTGTGTTATTATCAATAGATAGCCTGTAACTCCAGGTTGTTGTAGTCTTGTGTTATTATCAATAGATAGCCTGTAACTCCAGGTTGTTGTTGTAGTCTTGTGTTATTATCAATAGATAGCCTGTAACTCCAGGTTGTTGTAGTCTTGTGTTATTATCAATAGATAGCCTGTAACTCCAGGTTGTTGTTGTGTTATTATCAGTCCTTCCAGTGTTATTATCAATAGATAGCCTGTAACTCCAGGTTGTTGTAGTCTTGTGTTATTATCAATAGATAGCCTGTAACTCCAGGTTGTTGTAGTCTTGTGTTATTATCAATAGATAGCCTGTAACTCCAGGTTGTTGTTAGTGTTATTATCAATAGATAGCCTGTAACTCCAGGTTGTTGTAGTCTTGTTATTATCAATAGATAGCCTGTAACTCCAGGTTGTTGTTGTAGTCTTGTGTTATTATCAATAGATAGCCTGTAACTCCAGGTTGTTGTTGTAGTCTTGTTAGTTATTATCAATAGATAGCCTGTAACTCCAGGTTGTTGTTGTAGTCTTGTGTTATTATCAATAGATAGCCTGTAACTCCAGGTTGTTGTTGTAGTTGTTAGATCCTGTAACTCCAGGTTGTTGTTAGTCTTGTGTATTATCAATAGATAGCCTGTAACTCCAGGTTGTTGTAGTCTTGTGTTATTATCAATAGATAGCCTGTAACTCCAGGTTGTTGTAGTCTTGTGTTATTATCAATAGATAGCCTGTAACTCCAGGTTGTTGTTGTAGTCTTGTGTTATTATCAATAGATAGCCTGTAACTCCAGGTTGTTGTTGTGTTATTGTAGTCTTGTGTTATTATCAATAGATAGCCTGTAACTCCAGGTTGTTGTTGTGTTATTATCAATAGTCCTGTAACTCCAGTTGTTGTTGTTATTATCAATAGATAGCCTGTAACTCCAGGTTGTTGTTGTAGTCTTGTGTTATTATCAATAGATAGCCTGTAACTCCAGGTTGTTGTTCTTGTGTTATTATCAATAGATCCTGTAACTCCAGGTTGTTGTAGTCTTGTGTTATTATCAATAGATAGCCTGTAACTCCAGGTTGTTGTAGTCTTGTGTTATTATCAATAGATAGCCTGTAACTCCAGGTTGTTGTTGTAGTCTTGTGTTATTATCAATAGATAGCCTGTAACTCCAGGTTGTTGTTGTAGTCTTGTGTTATTATCAATAGATAGCCTGTAACTCCAGGTTGTTGTTGTAGTCTTGTGTTATTATCAATAGATAGCCTGTAACTCCAGGTTGTTGTTCTTGTGTTATTATCTTGTGTTATTATCAATAGATAGCCTGTAACTCCAGGTTGTTGTAGTCTTGTGTTATTATCAATAGATAGCCTGTAACTCCAGGTTGTTGTTGTATTATCAATAGTAGCCTGTAACTCCAGGTTGTTGTTGTAGTCGTGTTATTATCAATAGATAGCCTGTAACTCCAGGTTGTTGTAGTCTTGTGTTATTATCAATAGATAGCCTGTAACTCCAGGTTGTTGTTGTAGTCTGTAACTCCAGGTTGTTGTTGTAGTCTTGTGTTATTATCAATAGATAGCCTGTAACTCCAGGTTGTTGTAGTCTTGTTTATTATCAATAGATAGCCTGTAACTCCAGGTTGTTGTAGTCTTGTTATTATCAATAGATAGCCTGTAACTCCAGGTTGTTGTAGTCTTGTGTTATTATCAATAGATAGCCTGTAACTCCAGGTTGTTGTAGTCTTGTGTTATTATCAATAGATAGCCTGTAACTCCAGGTTGTTGTATTATCAATAGATCCTGTAACTCCAGGTTGTTGTAGTTTGTGTTATTATCAATAGATAGCCTGTAACTCCAGGTTGTTGTTTGTAGTCTTGTGTTATTATCAATAGATAGCCTGTAACTCCAGGTTGTTGTAGTCTTGTGTTATTATCAATAGATAGCCTGTAACTCCAGGTTGTTGTAGTCTTGTTATTATCAATAGATAGCCTGTAACTCCAGGTAACTGTTGTAGTGTTGTAGTCTTGTGTTATTATCAATAGATAGCCTGTAACTCCAGGTTGTTGTAGTCTTGTGTTATTATCAATAGATAGCCTGTAACTCCAGGTTGTTGTAGTCTTGTTTATTATCAATAGATAGCCTGTAACTCCAGGTTGTTGTAGTCTTGTGTTATTATCAATAGATAGCCTGTAACTCCAGGTTGTTGTTGTAGTCTTGTGTTATTATCAATAGATAGCCTGTAACTCCAGGTTGTTGTAGTCTTGTTTATTATCAATAGATAGCCTGTAACTCCAGGTTGTTGTAGTCTTGTGTTATTATCAATAGATAGCCTGTAACTCCAGGTTGTTGTAGTGTGTTATTATCAATAGATAGCCTGTAACTCCAGGTTGTTGTAGTCTTGTGTTATTATCAATAGATAGCCTGTAACTCCAGGTTGTTGTAGTCTTGTGTTATTATCAATAGATAGCCTGTAACTCCAGGTTGTTGTAGTCTTGTGTTATTATCAATAGATAGCCTGTAACTCCAGGTTGTTGTTGTAGTCTTGTGTTATTATCAGGTTGTTGTTGTAGTCTTGTGTTATTATCAATAGATAGCCTGTAACTCCAGGTTGTTGTTGTAGTCTTGTGTTATTATCAATAGATAGCCTGTAACTCCAGGTTGTTGTTGTAGTCTTGTGTTATTATCAATAGATAGCCTGTAACTCCAGGTTGTTGTAGTCTTGTGTTATTATCAATAGATAGCCTGTAACTCCAGGTTGTTGTAGTCTTGTGTTATTATCAATAGATAGCCTGTAACTCCAGGTTGTTGTTGTAGTCTTGTGTTATTATCAATAGATAGCCTGTAACTCCAGGTTGTTGTAGTCTTGTGTTATTATCAATAGATAGCCTGTAACTCCAGGTTGTTGTAGTTGTAGTCTCCAGGTTGTTGTTATTATCAATAGATAGCCTGTAACTCCAGGTTGTTGTTGTAGTCTTGTGTTATTATCAATAGATAGCCTGTAACTCCAGGTTGTTGTTGTATTATCTTGTGTAACTCCAGGTATCTTGTGTTATTATCAATAGATAGCCTGTAACTCCAGGTTGTTGTTGTAGTCTTGTTATTATCAATAGATAGCCTGTAACTCCAGGTTGTTGTTATCAATAGTAGCCTCTTGTGTTATTATCAATAGATAGCCTGTAACTCCAGGTTGTTGTAGTCTTGTGTTATTATCAATAGATAGCCTGTAACTCCAGGTTGTTGTAGTCTTGTGTTATTATCAATAGATAGCCTGTAACTCCAGGTTGTTGTAGTCTTGTGTTATTATCAATAGATAGCCTGTAACTCCAGGTTGTTGTTGTAGTCTTGTGTTATTATCAATAGATAGCCTGTAACTCCAGGTTGTTGTTGTCTTGTTATTATCAATAGATAGCCTGTAACTCCAGGTTGTTGTAGTCTTGTGTTATTATCAATAGATAGCCTGTAACTCCAGGTTGTTGTAGTCTTGTGTTATTATCAATAGATAGCCTGTAACTCCAGGTTGTTGTAGTCTTGTGTTATTATCAATAGATAGCCTGTAACTCCAGGTTGTTGTAGTCTTGTGTTATTATCAATAGATAGCCTGTAACTCCAGGTTGTTGTAGTCTTGTGTTATTATCAATAGATAGCCTGTAACTCCAGGTTGTTGTTGATAGTCTTTGTTGTTATTATCAATAGATAGCCTGTAACTCCAGGTTGTTGTTGTATCAATAGATAGCCTGTAACTCCAGTTATTATCAATAGATAGCCTGTAACTCCAGGTTGTTGTAGTCTTGTATTATCAATAGATAGCCTGTAACTCCATTATCAATCAATAGATAGCCTGTAACTCCAGGTTGTTGTTGTAGTCTTGTGTTATTATCAATAGATAGCCTGTAACTCCAGGTTGTTGTAGTCTTGTGTTATTATCAATAGATAGCCTGTAACTCCAGGTTGTTGTTGTAGTCTTGTGTTATTATCAATAGATAGCCTGTAACTCCAGGTTGTTGTAGTCTTGTGTTATTATCAATAGATAGCCTGTAACTCCAGGTTGTTGTAGTCTTGTGTTATTATCAATAGATAGCCTGTAACTCCAGGTTGTTGTTGTAGTCTTGTTGTTATTATCAATAGATAGCCTGTAACTCCAGGTTGTTGTTCTTGTGATAGCCTGTAACTCCAGGTTGTTGTTGTAGTCTTGTCAATAGATAGCCTGTAACTCCAGGTTGTTGTTGTCTTGTTATTATCAATAGATAGCCTGTAACTCCAGGTTGTTGTTGTAGTCTTGTTATTATCAATAGATAGCCTGTAACTCCAGGTTGTTGTTGTAGTCTTGTGTTATTATCAATAGATAGCCTGTAACTCCAGGTTGTTGTTGTAGTCTTGTGTTATTATCAATAGATAGCAATAGATTATCAATAGATAGCCTGTAACTCCAGGTTGTTGTTGTAGTCTTGTGTTATTATCAATAGATAGCCTGTAACTCCAGGTTGTTGTAGTCTTGTGTTATTATCAATAGATAGCCTGTAACTCCAGGTTGTTGTTGTAGTCTTGTGTTATTATCAATAGATAGCCTGTAACTCCAGGTTGTTGTTGTTATTATCAATAGTCTTGTGTTATTATCAATAGATAGCCTGTAACTCCAGGTTGTTGTTGTAGTCTTGTGTTATTATCAATAGATAGCCTGTAACTCCAGGTTGTTGTTGTATCAATAGATCCTGTAACTCCAGGTTGTTGTAGTCTTGTGTTATTATTGTTGTAGTCATTATCAATATAGCCTGTAACTCCAGGTAGCCTGTAACTCCAGGTTGTTGTAGTCTTGTGTTATTATCAATAGATAGCCTGTAACTCCAGGTTGTTGTTTGTGTTATTATCAATAGTCTTGGTTGTTGTTCTTGTGTTATTATCAATAGATAGCCTGTAACTCCAGGTTGTTGTAGTCTTGTGTTATTATCAATAGATAGCCTGTAACTCCAGGTTGTTGTTGTAGTCTTTGTGTTATTATCAATAGATAGCCTGTAACTCCAGGTTGTTGTAGTCTGTGTTATTATCAATAGATAGCCTGTAACTCCAGGTTGTTGTAGTCTTGTGTTATTATCAATAGATAGCCTGTAACTCCAGGTTGTTGTAGTCTTGTTGTTATTATCAATAGATAGCCTGTAACTCCAGGTTGTTGTAGTCTTGTGTTATTATCAATAGATAGCCTGTAACTCCAGGTTGTTGTTGTACTTGTGTTATTATCAATAGATAGCCTGTTGGTTGTTGTAGTCTTGTGTTATTATCAATAGATAGCCTGTAACTCCAGGTTGTTGTTGTAGTCTTGTGTTATTATCAATAGATAGCCTGTAACTCCAGGTTGTTGTTGTAGTCTTGTGTTATTATCAATAGATAGCCTGTAACTCCAGGTTGTTGTAGTCTTGTGTTATTATCAATAGATAGCCTGTAACTCCAGGTTGTTGTAGTCTTGTGTTATTATCAATAGATAGCCTGTAACTCCAGGTTGTTGTAGTCTTGTGTTATTATCAATAGATAGCCTGTAACTCCAGGTTGTTGTAGTCTTGTGTTATTATCAATAGATAGCCTGTAACTCCAGGTTGTTGTTGTAGTCTTGTGTTATTATCAATAGATAGCCTGTAACTCCAGGTTGTTGTAGTCTTGTGTTATTATAACAATAGATAGCCTGTAACTCCAGGTTGTTGTTGTGTTATTATCAATAGATTGTAACTCCAGGTTGTTGTTGTGTTAGTCTTGTGTTATTATCAATAGATAGCCTGTAACTCCAGGTTGTTGTAGTCTTGTGTTATTATCAATAGATAGCCTGTAACTCCAGGTTGTTGTTGTAGTCTTGTGTCTTGTGTTATTATCAATAGATAGCCTGTAACTCCAGGTTGTTGTTGTGTTATTATCAATAGATAGCCTGTAACTCCAGGTTGTTGTAGTCTTGTGTTAACTTTGTTATTATCAATAGATAGCCTGTAACTCCAGGTTGTTGTAGTCTTGTTATTATCAATAGATAGCCTGTAACTCCAGGTTGTTGTAGTCTTGTGTTATTATCAATAGATAGCCTGTAACTCCAGGTTGTTGTAGTCTTGTGTTATTATCAATAGATAGCCTGTAACTCCAGGTTGTTGTTGTAGTCTTGTGTTATTATCAATAGATAGCCTGTAACTCCAGGTTGTTGTAGTCTTGTGTTATTATCAATAGATAGCCTGTAACTCCAGGTTGTTGTTGTCCTTGTGTTATTATCAATAGATAGCCTGTAACTCCAGGTTGTTGTAGTCTTGTGTTATTATCAATAGATAGCCTGTAACTCCAGGTTGTTGTAGTCTTGTGTTATTATCAATAGATAGCCTGTAACTCCAGGTTGTTGTAGTATTATTATCAATAGATAGCCTGTAACTCCAGGTTGTTGTTGTAGTGATAGCCTGTAACTTGTTATTATCAATAGATAGCCTGTAACTCCAGGTTGTTGTTGTAGTCTTGTTATTATCAATAGATAGCCTGTAACTCCAGGTTGTTGTAGTCTTGTGTTATTATCAATAGATCCTTAACTCCAGGTTGTTGTTGTATTATTATCAATAGATAGCCTGTAACTCCAGGTTGTTGTTGTAGTCTTGTGTTATTATCAATAGATAGCCTGTAACTCCAGGTTGTTGTTGTAGTCTTGTGTTATTATCAATAGATAGCCTGTAACTCCAGGTTGTTGTAGTCTTGTTATTATCAATAGATAGCCTGTAACTCCAGGTTGTTGTTGTAGTCTTGTGTTATTATCAATAGATAGCCTGTAACTCCAGGTTGTTGTAGTCTTGTGTTATTATCAATAGATAGCCTGTAACTCCAGGTTGTTGTAGTCTTGTGTTATTATCAATAGATAGCCTGTAACTCCAGGTTGTTGTAGTCTTGTGTTATTATCAATAGATAGCCTGTAACTCCAGGTTGTTGTAGTCTTGTGTTATTATCAATAGATAGCCTGTAACTCCAGGTTGTTGTTGTGTTATTATCAATAGATAGCCTGTAACTCCAGGTTGTTGTAGTCTTGTGTTATTATCAATAGATAGCCTGTAACTCCAGGTTGTTGTAGTCTTGTGTTATTATCAATAGATAGCCTGTAACTCCAGGTTGTTGTTGTGTTATTATCAATAGATAGCCTGTAACTCCAGGTTGTTGTAGTCTTGTGTTATTATCAATAGATAGCCTGTAACTCCAGGTTGTTGTTGTAGTCTTGTGTTATTATCAATAGATAGCCTGTAACTCCAGGTTGTTGTTGTAGTCTTGTGTTATTATCAATAGATAGCCTGTAACTCCAGGTTGTTGTTGTAGTCTTGTGTTATTATCAATAGATAGCCTGTAACTCCAGGTTGTTGTAGTCTTGTGTTATTATCAATAGATAGCCTGTAACTCCAGGTTGTTGTAGTCTTGTGTTATTATCAATAGATAGCCTGTAACTCCAGGTTGTTGTTGTGTTATTATCAATAGATAGCCTGTAACTCCAGGTTGTTGTAGTCTTGTTATTATCAATAGATAGCCTGTAACTCCAGGTTGTTGTTGTGTTATTATCAATAGATAGCCTGTAACTCCAGGTTGTTGTTGTAGTCTTGTGTTATTATCAATAGATAGCCTGTAACTCCAGGTTGTTGTTGTGTTATTATCAATAGATAGCCTGTAACTCCAGGTTGTTGTTCTTGTGTTATTATCAATAGATAGCCTGTAACTCCAGGTTGTTGTTGTGTTTGTGTTATTATCAATAGATAGCCTGTAACTCCAGGTTGTTGTTGTAGTCTTGTGTTATTATCAATAGATAGCCTGTAACTCCAGGTTGTTGTTGTAGTCTTGTGTTATTATCAATAGATAGCCTGTAACTCCAGGTTGTTGTTTGTGTCTTGTGTAACTCCAGGTTGTTGTATTATCAATAGATAGCCTGTAACTCCAGGTTGTTGTTGTAGTCTTGTGTTATTATCAATAGATAGCCTGTAACTCCAGGTTTGTTGTAGTCTTGTGTTATTATCAATAGATAGCCTGTAACTCCAGGTTGTTGTAGTTATTATCAATAGATAGCCTGTAACTCCAGGTTGTTGTTGTAGTCTTGTGTTATTATCAATAGATAGCCTGTAACTCCAGGTTAACTTTGTTGTAGTCTTGTGTTATTATCAATAGATAGCCTGTAACTCCAGGTTGTTGTTGTGTTAGTCTAGATAGCCTGTAACTCCAGGTTATTATCAATAGATAGCCTGTAACTCCAGGTTGTTGTTGTAGTCTTGTGTTGTAGTCTTGTTATTATCAATAGATAGCCTGTAACTCCAGGTTGTTGTAGTCTTGTGTTATTATCAATAGATAGCCTGTAACTCCAGGTTGTTGTAGTCTTGTGTTATTATCAATAGATAGCCTGTAACTCCAGGTTGTTGTAGTCTTGTGTTATTATCAATAGATAGCCTGTAACTCCAGGTTGTTGTTGTAGTCTTGTGTTATTATCAATAGATAGCCTGTAACTCCAGGTTGTTGTAGTCTTGTTTATTATCAATAGATAGCCTGTAACTCCAGGTTGTTGTAGTCTTGTTATTATCAATAGATAGCCTGTAACTCCAGGTTGTTGTAGTTATTATCAATAGATAGCCTGTAACTCCAGGTTGTTGTTCTTGTATTATCAATAGATAGCCTGTAACTCCAGGTTGTTTATCTTGTGTTATTATCAATGATAGCCTGTAACTCCAGGTTGTTGTAGTCTTGTTTATTATCAATAGATAGCCTGTAACTCCAGGTTGTTGTTATTATCAATAGATAGTCTTGTGTTATTATCAATAGATAGCCTGTAACTCCAGGTTGTTGTAGTCTTGTGTTATTATCAATAGATAGCCTGTAACTCCAGGTTGTTGTTGTCTTGTGTTATTATCAATAGATAGCCTGTAACTCCAGGTTGTTGTAGTCTTGTTATTATCAATAGATAGCCTGTAACTCCAGGTTGTTGTTGTAGTCTTGTGTTATTATCAATAGATAGCCTGTAACTCCAGGTTGTTGTAGTCTTGTGTTATCAATAGATAGCCTGTAACTCCAGGTTGTTGTAGTCTTGTTTATTATCAATAGATAGCCTGTAACTCCAGGTTGTTGTAGTCTTGTGTTATTATCAATAGATAGCCTGTAACTCCAGGTTGTTGTAGTCTTGTGTTATTATCAATAGATAGCCTGTAACTCCAGGTTGTTGTTGTGTTATTATCAATAGTCTTGTGTTATTATTATCAATAGATAGCCTGTAACTCCAGGTTGTTGTAGTCTTGTGTTATTATCAATAGATAGCCTGTAACTCCAGGTTGTTGTAGTCTTGTGTTATTATCAATAGATAGCCTGTAACTCCAGGTTGTTGTAGTCTTGTTGTTATTATCAATAGATAGCCTGTAACTCCAGGTTGTTGTAGTCTTGTGTTATTATCAATAGATAGCCTGTAACTCCAGGTTGTTGTAGTCTTGTTTATTATCAATAGATAGCCTGTAACTCCAGGTTGTTGTTGTAGTCTTGTTTATTATCAATAGATAGCCTGTAACTCCAGGTTGTTGTTCTTGTTATTATCAATAGATAGCCTGTAACTCCAGGTTGTTGTTGTAGTCTTGTGTTATTATCAATAGATAGCCTGTAACTCCAGGTTGTTGTTGTAGTCTTGTTATTATTATCAATAGATAGCCTGTAACTCCAGGTTGTTGTTGTAGTCTTGTGTTATTATCAATAGATAGCCTGTAACTCCAGGTTGTTGTTGTAGTCTTGTGTTATTATCAATAGATAGCCTGTAACTCAATAGATAGCAGGTTGTTGTAGTCTTGTTATTATCAATAGATAGCCTGTAACTCCAGGTTGTTGTTGTAGTCTTGTGTTATTATCAATAGATAGCCTGTAACTCCAGGTTGTTGTAGTCTTGTGTTATTATCAATAGATAGCCTGTAACTCCAGGTTGTTGTTGTAGTTGTTTATTATCAATAGATAGTCTTTGTTATTATCAATAGATAGCCTGTAACTCCAGGTTGTTGTAGTCTTGTGTTATTATCAATAGATAGCCTGTAACTCCAGGTTGTTGTAGTCTTGTGTTATTATCAATAGATAGCCTGTAACTCCAGGTTGTTGTAGTCCAGGTTAACTCCAGTTGTTGTAGTCTTGTTATTATCAATAGATAGCCTGTAACTCCAGGTTGTTGTAGTCTTGTGTTATTATCAATAGATAGCCTGTAACAATAGATAGCCTGTAACTCAGGTTGTTGTTGTAGTCTTGTGTTATTATCAATAGATAGCCTGTAACTCCAGGTTGTTGTAGTCTTGTTTATTATCAATAGATAGCCTGTAACTCCAGGTTGTTGTAGTCTTGTGTTATTATCAATAGATAGCCTGTAACTCCAGGTTGTTGTTGTAGTCTTGTTGTTATTATCAATAGATAGCCTGTAACTCCAGGTTGTTGTTGTAGTCTTGTGTTATTATCAATAGATAGCCTGTAACTCCAGGTTGTTGTAGTCTTGTGTTATTATCAATAGATAGCCTGTAACTCCAGGTTGTTGTAGTCTTGTGTTATTATCAATAGATAGCCTGTAACTCCAGGTTGTTGTTGTAGTCTTGTGTTATTATCAATAGATAGCCTGTAACTCCAGGTTGTTGTTGTGTTATTATCAATAGATAGCCTGTAACTCCAGGTTGTTGTAGTCTTGTTATTATCAATAGATAGCCTGTAACTCCAGGTTGTTGTTGTGTTATTATCAATAGATAGCCTGTAACTCCAGGTTGTTGTTGTAGTCTTGTGTTATCTATCAATAGATAGCCTGTAACTCCAGGTTGTTGTAGTCTTGTGTTATTATCAATAGATAGCCTGTAACTCCAGGTTGTTGTTGTGTTATTATCAATAGATAGCCTGTAACTCCAGGTTGTTGTTGTGTTATTATCAATAGATAGCCTGTAACTCCAGGTTGTTGTTGTAGTCTTGTGTTATTATCAATAGATAGCCTGTAACTCCAGGTTGTTGTAGTCTTGTGTTATTATCAATAGATAGCCTGTAACTCCAGGTTGTTGTTGTTGTAGTCTTGTTGTTATTATCAATAGATAGCCTGTAACTCCAGGTTGTTGTTGTGTTAGTCTTGTTGTTATCTTGTTATTATCAATAGATAGCCTGTAACTCCAGGTTGTTGTTGTAGTCTTGTGTTATTATCAATAGATAGCCTGTAACTCCAGGTTGTTGTTGTAGTCTTGTTTATTATCAATAGATAGCCTGTAACTCCAGGTTGTTGTTGTAGTCTTGTTTATTATCAATAGATAGCCTGTAACTCCAGGTTGTTGTAGTCTTGTGTTATTATCAATAGATAGCCTGTAACTCCAGGTTGTTGTTGTAGTCTTGTTATTATTATCAATAGATAGCCTGTAACTCCAGGTTGTTGTAGTCTTGTTATTATCAATAGATAGCCTGTAACTCCAGGTTGTTGTAGTCTTGTGTTATTATCAATAGATAGCCTGTAACTCCAGGTTGTTGTTGTGTTATTATCAATAGATAGCCTGTAACTCCAGGTTGTTGTTGTGTTATTATCAATAGATAGCCTGTAACTCCAGGTTGTTGTTGTAGTCTTGTGTTATTATCAATAGATAGCCTGTAACTCCAGGTTGTTGTTATTAGTCTTGTGTTATTATCAATAGATAGCCTGTAACTCCAGGTTGTTGTAGTCTTGTGTTATTATCAATAGATGGCCTGTAACTCCAGGTTGTTGTAGTCTTGTGTTATTATCAATAGATAGCCTGTAACTCCAGGTTGTTGTAGTCTTGTTATTATCAATAGATAGCCTGTAACTCCAGGTTGTTGTAGTCTTGTGTTATTATCAATAGATAGCCTGTAACTCCAGGTTGTTGTAGTCTTGTGTTATTATCAATAGATAGCCTGTAACTCCAGGTTGTTGTAGTCTTGTGTTATCAATAGATAGCCTGTAACTCCAGGTTGTTGTAGTCTTGTTATTATCAATAGATAGCCTGTAACTCCAGGTTGTTGTAGTCTTGTGTTATTATCAATAGATAGCCTGTAACTCCAGGTTGTTGTTGTGTTATTATCAATAGATAGCCTGTAACTCCAGGTTGTTGTTGTAGTCTTGTGTTATTATCAATAGATAGCCTGTAACTCCAGGTTGTTGTAGTCTTGTGTTATTATCAATAGATAGCCTGTAACTCCAGGTTGTTGTAGTCTTGTGTTATTATCAATAGATAGCCTGTAACTCCAGGTTGTTGTTGTAGTCTTGTGTTATTATCAATAGATAGCCTGTAACTCCAGGTTGTTGTAGTCTTGTGTTATTATCAATAGATAGCCTGTAACTCCAGGTTGTTGTAGTCTTGTGTTATTATCAATAGATAGCCTGTAACTCCAGGTTGTTGTAGTCTTGTGTTATTATCAATAGATAGCCTGTAACTCCAGGTTGTTGTAGTCTTGTGTTATTATCAATAGATAGCCTGTAACTCCAGGTTGTTGTAGTCTTGTTATTATCAATAGATAGCCTGTAACTCCAGGTTGTTGTAGTCTTGTGTTATTATCAATAGATAGCCTGTAACTCCAGGTTGTTGTTGTGTTATTATCAATAGATAGCCTGTAACTCCAGGTTGTTGTAGTCTTGTTATTATCAATAGATAGCCTGTAACTCCAGGTTGTTGTAGTCTTGTGTTATTATCAATAGATAGCCTGTAACTCCAGGTTGTTGTAGTCTTGTTATTATCAATAGATAGCCTGTAACTCCAGGTTGTTGTTGTGTTATTATCAATAGATAGCCTGTAACTCCAGGTTGTTGTTGTAGTCTTGTTATTATCAATAGATAGCCTGTAACTCCAGGTTGTTGTAGTCTTGTGTTATTATCAATAGATAGCCTGTAACTCCAGGTTGTTGTAGTCTTGTGTTATTATCAATAGATAGCCTGTAACTCCAGGTTGTTGTTGTAGTCTTGTTTATTATCAATAGATAGCCTGTAACTCCAGGTTGTTGTAGTCTTGTGTATTATCAATAGATAGCCTGTAACTCCAGGTTGTTGTTGTAGTCTTGTTATTATCAATAGATAGCCTGTAACTCCAGGTTGTTGTTGTAGTCTTGTGTTATTATCAATAGATAGCCTGTAACTCCAGGTTGTTGTTGTAGTCTTGTGTTATTATCAATAGATAGCCTGTAACTCCAGGTTGTTGTTGTAGTCTTGTGTTATTATCAATAGATAGCCTGTAACTCCAGGTTGTTGTAGTCTTGTTATTATCAATAGATAGCCTGTAACTCCAGGTTGTTGTTGTAGTCTTGTTATTATCAATAGATAGCCTGTAACTCCAGGTTGTTGTTGTGTTATTATCAATAGATAGCCTGTAACTCCAGGTTGTTGTTGTGTTATTATCAATAGATAGCCTGTAACTCCAGGTTGTTGTTGTAGTCTTGTGTTATTATCAATAGATAGCCTGTAACTCCAGGTTGTTGTAGTCTTGTGTTATTATCAATAGATAGCCTGTAACTCCAGGTTGTTGTAGTCTTGTGTTATTATCAATAGATGGCCTGTAACTCCAGGTTGTTGTTGTAGTCTTGTGTTATTATCAATAGATAGCCTGTAACTCCAGGTTGTTGTAGTCTTGTTATTATCAATAGATAGCCTGTAACTCCAGGTTGTTGTAGTCTTGTGTTATTATCAATAGATAGCCTGTAACTCCAGGTTGTTTTGTGTTATTTCAATAGTAGTCTTGTGTTATTATCAATAGATAGCCTGTAACTCCAGGTTGTTGTAGTCTTGTGTTATCAATAGATAGCCTGTAACTCCAGGTTGTTGTAGTCTTGTTATTATCAATAGATAGCCTGTAACTCCAGGTTGTTGTAGTCTTGTGTTATTATCAATAGATAGCCTGTAACTCCAGGTTGTTGTTGTGTTATTATCAATAGATAGCCTGTAACTCCAGGTTGTTGTTGTAGTCTTGTGTTATTATCAATAGATAGCCTGTAACTCCAGGTTGTTGTAGTCTTGTGTTATTATCAATAGATAGCCTGTAACTCCAGGTTGTTGTAGTCTTGTGTTATTATCAATAGATGGCCTGTAACTCCAGGTTGTTGTTGTAGTCTTGTGTTATTATCAATAGATAGCCTGTAACTCCAGGTTGTTGTAGTCTTGTTATTATCAATAGATAGCCTGTAACTCCAGGTTGTTGTAGTCTTGTGTTATTATCAATAGATAGCCTGTAACTCCAGGTTGTTGTAGTCTTGTGTTATTATCAATAGATAGCCTGTAACTCCAGGTTGTTGTAGTCTTGTGTTATCAATAGATAGCCTGTAACTCCAGGTTGTTGTAGTCTTGTTATTATCAATAGATAGCCTGTAACTCCAGGTTGTTGTAGTCTTGTGTTATTATCAATAGATAGCCTGTAACTCCAGGTTGTTGTTGTGTTATTATCAATAGATAGCCTGTAACTCCAGGTTGTTGTAGTCTTGTTATTATCAATAGATAGCCTGTAACTCCAGGTTGTTGTAGTCTTGTGTTATTATCAATAGATAGCCTGTAACTCCAGGTTGTTGTAGTCTTGTTATTATCAATAGATAGCCTGTAACTCCAGGTTGTTGTTGTGTTATTATCAATAGATAGCCTGTAACTGCAGGTTGTTGTAGTCTTGTTATTATCAATAGATAGCCTGTAACTCCAGGTTGTTGTAGTCTTGTGTTATTATCAATAGATAGCCTGTAACTCCAGGTTGTTGTAGTCTTGTTATTATCAATAGATAGCCTGTAACTCCAGGTTGTTGTTGTAGTCTTGTTATTATCAATAGATAGCCTGTAACTCCAGGTTGTTGTAGTCTTGTTATTATCAATAGATAGCCTGTAACTCCAGGTTGTTGTTGTAGTCTTGTTATTATCAATAGATAGCCTGTAACTCCAGGTTGTTGTTGTAGTCTTGTTATTATCAATAGATAGCCTGTAACTCCAGGTTGTTGTTGTAGTCTTGTGTTATTATCAATAGATAGCCTGTAACTCCAGGTTGTTGTTGTAGTCTTGTGTTATTATCAATAGATAGCCTGTAACTCCAGGTTGTTGTAGTCTTGTTATTATCAATAGATAGCCTGTAACTCCAGGTTGTTGTTGTAGTCTTGTTATTATCAATAGATAGCCTGTAACTCCAGGTTGTTGTTGTGTTATTATCAATAGATAGCCTGTAACTCCAGGTTGTTGTTGTGTTATTATCAATAGATAGCCTGTAACTCCAGGTTGTTGTTGTGTTATTATCAATAGATAGCCTGTAACTGCAGGTTGTTGTAGTCTTGTTATTATCAATAGATAGCCTGTAACTCCAGGTTGTTGTAGTCTTGTGTTATTATCAATAGATGGCCTGTAACTCCAGGTTGTTGTTGTAGTCTTGTGTTATTATCAATAGATAGCCTGTAACTCCAGGTTGTTTAGTCTTGTGTTATTATCAATAGATAGCCTGTAACTCCAGGTTGTTGTTGTAGTCTTGTGTTATTATCAATAGATAGCCTGTAACTCCAGGTTGTTGTAGTCTTTGTGTTATTATCAATAGATAGCCTGTAACTCCAGTTGTTGTTGTAGTCCTGTGTTATTATCAATAGATAGCCTGTAACTCCAGGTTGTGTAGTCTTGTGTTATTATCAATAGATAGCCTGTAACTCCAGGTTGTTGTAGTCTTGTGTTATTATCAATAGATAGCCTGTAACTCCAGGTTGTTGTAGTCTTGTGTTATTATCATAGATAGCCTGTAACTCCAGGCTGACACAGTCTTGTGTTATTATCAATAGATAGCCTGTAAACCTCAGGTTATTGTTGTAGTCTTGTGTTATTATCAATAGATAGCCTGTAACTCCAGGTTGTTGTTGGTGTTATTATCAATAGATAGCCTGTAACTCCAGGTTGTTGTTGTAGCCTGTGTTATTATCAATAGATAGCCTGTAACTCCAGGTTGTTGTTGTCTTGTGTTATTATCAATAGATAGCCTGTAACTCCAGGTTGTTGTAGTCTTGTGTTATTATCAATAGATAGCCTGTAACTCCAGGTTGTTGTAGTCTTGTGTTATTATCAATAGATGGCCTGTAACTCCAGGTTGTTGTTGTAGTCTTGTGTTATTATCAATAGATAGCCTGTAACTCCAGGTTGTTGTTGTAGTCTTGTGTTATTATCAATAGATAGCCTGTAACTCCAGGTTGTTGTAGTCTTGTGTTATTATCAATAGATAGCCTGTAACTCCAGGTTGTTGTAGTCTTGTTATTATCAATAGATAGCCTGTAACTCCAGGTTGTTGTTGTAGTCTTGTGTTATTATCAATAGATAGCCTGTAACTCCAGGTTGTTGTAGTCTTGTTATTATCAATAGATAGCCTGTAACTCCAGGTTGTTGTAGTCTTGTTATTATCAATAGAGAGCCTGTAACTCCAGGTTGTTGTAGTCTT